>NC_059473.1:22693920-22768920 GCF_018139145.2 Gymnogyps californianus
ATATGTGGTTATAGGTAAACAAAAAATACTGACGAGGAAACGTTTCACGTGCTTCTAACAGTGTGAACTGTCTTGCTGAATTTGGGACTTGGGCTGCACCCTGTAGTTTCCCAATCTGTATTCTGCAGCATGCTGTGACAGTGCTACTTTTAGTTTGCCGAGTAGCTTATTTTTGCATTTGGGCATCACTGTTGAATAGCTGAATGGCCTTAGTCTTTAGGAGGAGCTGGCTGTCTCCCTGGCTCCTCAGCATCCTCAGGGATGGCAATGTCAGCCTTTGGGGAAGAGACAGCAGGCTGCATCTCAAGGCACTCCCTGGCCACAGAGTTGGAGCCAAGCTGAGCATTTAAGGAAATCTGTCTGCCCGCTTGGCTCTCAGGGTGTGCTTCAGCACCACTGAGGACAAGCTGGGAGAGGGGTGAAGCTTATCTGGGTATGTGTGGGGGGAATAGCAAGGGGGCAGAGGACATTTGCCACAGGAGTTACTCTGCATCATGGATCTATGAGCGCACCTAGGGCTAATGTAATCATGGGGAGAATGCTTCATTAGTGTATTTGTCAATGATCTTCTTTGTAGACTAAGTAAATCTATGGTTAGTTTGGTGGAGGCTGCGAGGAAAAGATCCTTTCTGGATTGTCTGAGTAGCTAGACAAGAGCCATATCATTTCAGAATGACCTTGGTGTTAGGACACATTGATATTTTAGGCAATGTTCTTTTAATTTTTGCAAATTTGTAACATTAGTTATGGTTCAGTACCAGTATCAAGATCATTAGTATTAAGTCAAATACTTTTGGATTCACAGGGCAGTAATTGCAGTAGATTTTCCAACTATTTATCAGTAAGTTTTATTTCTACTTTGCCATCGTCTCGGAGTCCTTTGGCCAAATCTTGTCTTCACTACAAGCAGAAACATTCTACTGTTCTTCATTTCTTCTGCTCAGCCATGGAAGCCATACCTGTGTCCTCCATGATTTCACTGACTTAAAAAGCCAATTTCCTGGAAAAGCTGCCATTTACCTGAAGTTGCTCAGATGGCATGCAAATGACATATAGACTACACTTGACCAACCAAACTTCACACCTGGTCTTTAAAATATTTCATCTGGCCATTCCCAAAGGAGAACACAGTCACAGGATAAATATAAAAGGGTAGCTAGGGAACAGCACTTACTGAAAGATGTCAGTCTTGCAACAATTGCAAAAAAACCCACTTTTTCTCAAGACAGAGAAAAGTATTAAGCATCAGTTGTTTTCAACTCCTTGTTATTTATTAATAGCAACTCACACAGGAGTTTTCAAGAAATGACCATCAACCAAAAGAGCGATAGAGCCCTTAACAGATAAATTGATATAAAGTCAACTCAAATTCAATGTAAAATTATTTTATGGTATCTGTAGCAGCTATCTGATTTTCATGAGACAGAACTTTCTCTATCTTCTTCCACATATGTAACAAAAAAACATGAGGCTGCAAACCTGTATAAACAAAGAAAACTATGTCAAAACATAATGGAGAGGATGGAGCTCTTCTAGTGCTGTTGATTGCTGAAGAGAAAATAGAGAACCCATTAGGAATGCCTTCCTATTCTTTAATTCTTTCCCTCCCCCCACCCAGTCCCTCAACCCAACCGAGGCTATTACACACATGAGGACACACATCTTCAATCATTTCATATCCTCCCCAGCACTCTACAAGCTGTACTTCACCCTCTTGCCTTTCAGCACCATATATAAACAGCACACACATTCCCTCAGGACAGTGCACAACTCCGTTTCCTCTCTCAACAAGAATCACACGTAGCAGCTGCATGCTACGAGCCACGGGCAGAGTCAAGGTTGCGCATGTGTCCTTAGGACCACTTCCTTTTGTTCTCCACTGATAATTTTCCATTTGGACTTTGTTGGGTATTACTGTGGTGGATACTGTCCAACAGAGTGGAGTTCTTATTTGGAGAAAATTCCAAGGAAAAAGGAATTTTATATGTTTTTCTCTCATTCAAATATTATGTTCATTTTGCTACTTTGCAATGACTGATTTTTCTTCTGAAATTCAAATCACGCTCTGAATAACTAGACCTATTACATGGTTATAAGTAAAAAGAGTCTCTTGCTTGCTTCCTATCATATCCAGTGTGCATAAGCCTTATATTATGCTACTTCAAAGATTATGCTGGAAGCCATATATTCAAAGGATACGTAAGATAAATATGGTCCTGATTATTCTTTGTGAGCTAAAGTAGTTCTAATGAATGTCGTGGGCAAATGACACTCCCTCGAGTTAGGTCCTGGGCAAGTTTCTCTGTCAAATATTACTAACATATCTTATTTCCATAATTTGTCATAGCCGTATGAAATAGATTGTATTGGCCTTTTAAGAGCAAGATTTGGCCCTAGCACTGTTCCATTAGTTTTGAAGTAAAACGTGATAGCTTATTTCCCAAAGACTATAGGACAAGGTAGGGTTTAGCGCTGCCTCGGATGTCAGGGAGACTGTTCAGTGATCTAGGTAGACTGTTTTTTTACAGGAAGGGAGGTGTGTTCTGTGAATGTCTCTGGTAAAAAGGGAAGGTTGGAAAAGCTCTTGCTTCGACTCTGCTCAGAAAAAGGACTGGAGAAGGAAACGAGGAGCTACTTTATAAAGCAATCATACAGGTGTCGAGATGGTCTAATGAACAACCAGAGAAAAGTAAGGAACCCCCATGAAATTTTTGTCCGTGTTATCAAAGGACTTCGGCTGTTTCAAACTTAGGAGGCAGGTTTTCTGAAGCTACTGATGTAACAGGTCGTTAGGACAGAAGCATAGCACAGAGAAAGGCCTCAGGTACTTAGGCATCATATTAAAGCTCTGAGGTGCCTGTCAGAGCCGTTTGCTGTCAATCCTGAGCAATGACCATGGGGAGAGACCAGAAATGGCTTCTGGCTGCTGTTGCAGGGCACTGAAGCTGTGTCACTTGGAACAAACGACTTTTCTACATAGTGACTGGCCTATAGGTAAGAAGCCCTTAAATTCAGTTGAAAGCTTTCCTTCATTTGATAAGCAAGTTTGGAAAACTTTGCCAATAAGTGTTTTCCGTTTTGGGGATGTAAAAAAGGAGGTAAGCAGGGTGATGGCACATGCCTATGACAGACAAAACGTGCGTCAGCATCCTGCTACCAGTAGCCAACTGGCTGCAGGTCCTTGTTTAGAGAGCTTGTAGTGTAGCAGACTTCCACATTACACACCTTTGTATACCCATATTTTAGACAAAGAAAAAATTCTCAGGAAAGACTGCAAAGGATGAGCAAAAGAGAAACTACCTGTGAGACAGGATGGCAGACCTACCAAACACCTTAACAAGGTATTTTCAAAGAGAATTATTAATTAAAAGCTAATTAATTCCGCCTACTTCTCAATTGTAGGCTATGGCCCCTTTTCTGAAAGAATTATTGTTTACTTGTGTTTTAACACATGGTAAAGCCAAACAGAAGTGACCTTTTTCCTATCATATAGAATAACCAGAAGAATCAGGAGAAATGCTTGACACCCAAGTAGCCTCAACAGTTGGTACACTGTAGCTGTCAGCATGAAATCAAGTGCAGAATTGCCAGATTTGGAGTCCTTCCTAAAATTGCTTGCTCTGTCAAGTGGAAGTAAAGGACATCAATGACCAGAAAAATGACGCAAGACTTTTCCAGAGGCAATCTTTGCAGAAACTCCATTTCACCTATACAAGAACTGTATCCTTCATCTGTACACTGAGTTGCCAGTTTAGGAAAGACTTGTCACTATCTCGGCCTCACAACCTGCACAGAAATCTAGTAAAAATCAGAAGACCTGGTAGTTTCCTTTTCAAATGGATACAGTTTGATATTCCCAAGAGTAAGAGAGACAGTCTGTCATGAGACCTTTCTACTGTCATAAATGGTAAATTTGTAATAGTAACTTGCTATTATCTGAGCAAAAATTTTGAAGCTATTTCACAAGAGATGAAAGGACTTGCACCCTCTCGCTTCCAGTGGAAGGATTTAAAGAATGACAAGTGTTAGCACTAGTCCTCTAAATAGGTATGTGTGTGAGACACATACATTTTGACATTGTTCTCTATAAAAAAGCATCTCATATTTGGTTTAGTTTGAGATGGATGAAGACTTAGGCAACAACTGGTCCCAGGAGGAACATATTGTAGATATCTTTTAAAGTAAGAAAGAATGGCAAACAGGGAAGATAAATTTCTTCAGAATAAATTATAATCATGAACAAAATGGGCTTCTGCCATACGGTTTATTTAGAAATAATAAAATATTCTGTCTTTCAAAGGGATGCTATGGTGTTCTCTTTTTGATTTTTCTGCTATAATTTCTGTAAGCATGACAAATATTATAGTTTTGCCACCCAAACAATTGTACTGAATCAAAGGTAGTGCATCCTTTATGAGTGTGTACACCAGGGGCTGTCTTGACCCAACAACACATTAATGACTCCAGTCAAGGAACATGAAGTTTTGGAGAAGTAGAGGTGATATAGGAAGATCATTTGCATTGCCTGCATACTAATTAGAGAATAAGCCACACTCCAATGTTATAACAGACTTTAACCAAGTAAGCTCCCAGAAATGGTTTACTATCTCATCTTCATGTTGATACTAAGTTATATTTGAAAAACTAATAGATTGGCCATGTCCTCCCCAAAGTGTTTGATTTAAAGTTCAAGCTTTTTTAAGTACTATATATTGCCATTAGGATAAATTATTGGGTAGTACTATCTCCTGGACACCATATTTTTAAGAATATGCTTCATGCCTCATTTACCAGAAATGTATTGAGATTTTCCTGAGCCAACATTCAAAGAATAACTTGACATTTTTCATAGTGAAATGCCATTTTTTTGTCTTTTCTTTTTAATTCCTTTGCTGCCCTGAACTGCTATTTTGAATTACTCTCTTTTTTTGTTTGTTTACCATCTAAAGCTCAAATAGAATATGTTTGTGTACTGCATATAAAACATATGTGTAAGAAGTTATTAGATTTTCAAAGATAAAGTCGTGTCATAGAATGTATAAGAGCAAAAGAAAGTTAAGCTGAATAATGTAGTATGCAGCAATTATCAATTACAAACACGCACACGTATAAACATATAAAAGGTGTGGAGACAACTGCTTGGTCCAGTCTCATTGTGGAGTGGGACAAGTATTAGTTGCCCAGACATTGTGAGTTTCCAGATATTACCTGGTGGTAGCTGGCTCTTGGAAAGTTCTTGATTCCTGAAAACTGACAAGGGAAGCAGCAAGCAAAGCACAGTTATGGTACGTGATGCCAGAGAGGCGGCTGCCTAGAACAGGGGGATGATTCCTGCTGGGGTGTCTTTTCTCAGCCCTATGCAGTCAACTCACTTGATAAAGCGTGCCATTCTTCTCCAACTAGTGCATTAGGCACCTGCAGCCTCACACAAGATCTGTACTGATCAGACTGAGATACTACTGCTTAATTTGAAACAAAGGGGGTGTGCGGAAGAAGCGTAATTTGAATTGAAATTAAAATAAATTCTACCAGAAATCATATATTGTCAACGTCTCAGTACTGACTAATGTGAGTGGTTGCATTCTCTCTGCATGAACTTCACTCTGAAGGTCTGTCTCCCAGGCTGGTTAAAAAGGCCTGCAGAGGCTGCTGCAAGCTGTATGTGTTCAGAAGATCATCACTGTAGAATGGCAGAACTTGTTATGTCCTTAATCCCTTGTACTCTTGGTGCATATGCTGTTTGAGATATAGTTCAGGAGGAAGGCAAAATGTGAGATGATAGTGGGTTTAACCCTCAATGCTGAAGCAATATCATGTTAGAGCACTTCCTCTTGTTTACTACCAAAAGATTGCCTGCTGATCGCACTGCACAGCTTCCCTTGCTGCCTTAGCGCTCACAATGTGTTTTAACAATTCTGCCAGCTGCCTTAAGTTTTCTCTTTGTTACCACCAGTGAAGCATCCTGTTAAGCACTTCTCTTGCTGTGTTGCTCCGTGCTCTCATAAAGTGCCAGATTTCTCTTCCACTCTATGCTCTGGAGAAGATGGGAGACAGAAGAGAGCAGAAGTTCTTGAAGATATGTAATTAATACGTTTAAGCCAAAAGAAACAGAGTAAGAGCAATTCAGAGTGTAATGTGTATCAGAATGCTTATTTTGAGGTGTGTTTCTTAAGGATGTCTATTCACACTTTTTCAGATCTTATAGCCCACAACTAGTCCCACTGATTTTGGCAGGGCTACCCATATAAGCAAGGCAAGGTTCTCTGCTCTTTTCCCATTCCTGCAGGACTAATAAGAAAAATCCAGAACAGAAGAAAAGCTTGTCTGATAATTTTATTCACATCAAACCTGAATAGTTCAAGCTCTGGTCTGCAGTTCCTAAGAACACATACATCACCGAGACCACAGTTCAGGAACAGAGATGAGATTCAAAAGTCTCTTCAGCACCAGATGAACTGTAAAGCGGCAAATCGTACAGCATAAACTACCACAGATGGCAAACACAGAATAAACAGGGAGGAGCACTGCAAACAAAAGAAAGAGGTAAGGTTAATTCAGGTTCACAGTGGGCTTTGGATCCGAACTAAAAATATATCTCTTAAATGCAAATAGAGAAAAATGATGGGCATTTGCATGATTGACAGCCATTCGAAATAGAAGTGTTGCTATAATTAAGCAATAATGTATGAGTGAGTGTACATTATGACAAATTGGAAGCTTGGTTGATTAGATTGAGCATATAAGCTGTCAGTATAATTATCACATTTTAATCATTTTTCTCCATTTTTTATAACAGCGTTGTCTTCAGCCTCATTTGGTGCTTATTAGATTGATATTCTAAGAGGAATTGTACAACATAAAACATGTCCTTTAAGAGGATGAACTTTAGATAAGACTTTAGGTATGTCTATAAACATTTATAATGATGGCTGTTGTGTCTCAACTTTTTGCCACATCTTATGTGTCAAATAATGTTGTTTTAGAGCTTTCTTTATCATGATAAAATATTATAAACTGAATGTACTTTATCTCACTAAGTGCTCACATACTCACTATGTATTTTAAGCTGTCACAGGGAAAACATCACATTGTTACAGCTGAGTAATGAATTAATGATACACATTGCAATGATTAACAAGATGCTGAGTCAATCAGTGTGGGAGCAAGATTTTTCCATTTTCATGCAACTATGCTGAAATGTATGTATTTTTTTAAACAAGAAAATGTTCTTGGCTAACACCCAGGAAACAGCAACATTTTAACCAATTTAAAAGGTTTAATTTTATATCAGTTACCTTTCTAAAATGTAAACGACTGGAAGAGTAGCATGCCCCTGAAATTGCAGAATAACAAAGAAAACAGAGGTTCTTAACACGGTCATGCTCTTACAGTCTTACCCTATCTCAAATTAGATCTGAGCAGCTCTTCACCACTGTTGAAATAAGAAGGTAGAAGATGGCCTGGGTGTTAAAACACAGGTCTGTGAAACAAAATTCTCCAGGTGCTTTCACCATTTCTGCCACTGGTTTGCTTCTTGGCCTTGGGCAAGATGCTTATCTGCTCCTCAGATTAGTGGCCCATTGGGAAACAGAGATACACACGTGCTCTGCAGGGATTATTGGAAGATTAATGTGCTCTAGGTCTCAGTTTACTGCTGTTAAAATTCACATTGTGTAGCCTACTCAAGGCTTTGCAGCTGCTGTAGAGAGAAAAGTGTAGACTTTATGTGGCCTCTCTGGCCAATGGTGAATTTCCTTATTAAGGATAACTATCAAAGTCGACAGTGCAATTGTTCAGTGAGGAATTACATACAACTAATCACAGCAATAGAAAGGTCTTAATTATTCTCAGATTACTTAAAAGTATTCAATAGCAATGGTTTAAATGACCTTTTCTATGAAAATTTGGAAAAGAATGGCTTGAGAAAAAATTCCAAGCAAAATAGGTGTCTTCCAGAAATTATTCCTTCCATGGGCTCTGCAATATATATTCAATAAATAGAGAGCATTATGTTTTCTCAAGGTACCTTGTGATATTGACAGTGAAATCTGAGATTGCAAAGTCCTCATTAGTTGATTATTTTTAGAAATGGAAAATCACCAAACAATCCTGCTTCAATATTTAGTATAGTTTGCTTTGCCTGTGTTTTTTTCCTTTCCTAGGCTTTCCACAAATTTTCTTTGGAGTTGATGCTGGAAATGTTCTCAAAAATTTATATATTGTAGGCTCAATTTGAAGAATATTTGCAGAAAGTTATTTTGAATTCAGAAGTGCAAAGATTCATGTAATAAACCTAATTTTAATATAGAATTTTCTTGATCCTTTGAAAATTTACCTTCTGACCTCAGTTTTTAACTTTGCAGTCCTCCAACAAAATACTTCAGCATTTCAACAGTCTTCACGAAGTTCAAGGTGAAGATGTTATTTCAAGTCTTGGATATTGCTGTCTGAGCAGAATAATCATGTGCGATTCTTAATTCTTCTGCTACTACTTCTAATGACCCAATTACCAGTAAAATGCATAAAAGCAAGATTTTAGCATTGATTTTTCCCTTGATTTTTTCAATAGCTTTCACAAACCTGAACTTAACATGCTTTTTATCATAATTATACGGGTTTGATGTTGGATCTTACTAGGTTTATTTAGTGTTTCAAAAGACTCACTGAAGCCCCTTCCATGAACTTATCAAGGAATATGGGTTACCTAAGTGTGAGAGGTAGGGCCTCATTATGGTATGAAAATTATGTAAGAAAATTATGAGTAAATGGCCAGGTCTTGATCAGAAAACAACCTAACAATAGAGTATCTCAAAATTCAGTATATTAATGTCATTGTTGTTCAAGAGATTTACTCTGCTGAGAGGCTGAAAGACGTAGATGACTAGCGAGGTGGGAAAGCTCCCACCTCGGGAGGGATTGAATCCTGGGAAAGCTCCCACCTCGGGAGGGATTGAATCCATTAGTTAGCTTAATGAAGCTGAGGGCCTCTTCCAGGTATAGCTTTGTATGGGAATTCAGCAAGGGACAGATAAAAGCCACCTGCCCCTGCCACGACAGGCTCTCTGGTTGCATTTTGCATTGCCTTGAGATCGCTGCATAGGTAAGTGACAGCAAAAGTGCAGTGAAGATAAGAAGTGCTGTGTCTCGACATTACCAGCACTACTGGGGAAGCAGATCGCCACTTGTGTTCATCCTATGGAAGGGTGCATGGGTGCAGCACAGTTTGCAGAAGCAGCATAGGGATCCGTGCTCGGAGACCCAGTGCCACCACCCGCTTGCTGCAGGGACCCAGCTCACGGGGAGGTAGCTCAGGTGGTCTAGCTTGGCTCAGCGCGGCAGAAAACAAACCCTGCACCTTGCTGGGCTTTGGGTTTGGGAAAACGGAGTGTGCGCACCTCTGTGATACACTTCGAGGCTTTCGGATAACCCGCGCCAAGAACTGCGGGTACGCGCAGGCTGACGGAGGCAGCGTGAGCTGCTGGGGCTCTGCGCTACAGCGAGGCGACTGCACGGCGTCCTGACGAGAGCTGGCTGGCATCCAGCCACCAGGGAGCACGGGCAGAGCAAAATTACACCTGTCTCTATGCATCTGTGTATACTGCCCAGCCAAAACACACCAGTGCTCTCAAGGACACCTTCTCCCAAACGTCGGAAAGCGCCACAAAAATACAGTTATCTAAACCTGTTAGACAGTGCTGCCACAGAAAGTGGCGCTTGGGTATCTGTGCTGGGACAGGTAAAAAGCAAGAGGAAAATTTAGTTTTCAAATGACAGAGGGCTAATTTCCTCGCTGGTGAAAGCAGGCGCTCTGTATTGCATATATCCCCTCGTACACCAGTGCTAGCTCTGGGCCAGAAAAGTGGAGAAGGTGGCAGGAATGGTGTAACCTGAAAAAACATTCAGGTTTGGTGTGGGGAAAAAAAAGAGCAGGGACTTAGATCTCTTCTTATTTTAAGGATTCTGCTTTGCCTCTCGTGGTGTTAGAAGATTAATTTACTTTCCCTTTTGTTTCGTACCGGTGTGTATTCCATAGCATTAATTTATTCCTCAAGGTCTGATAACATCAGTTCTGTGTCCATTGTCATCAAAGCATATAGGTGATGTGTAGAAATGATAACAAGGTTGCATTTTTTCTGTGCTTGATGCCTATTCGACAAAACAGCCTGCTAAGCATTCCTCTCAGATTTCTCTATTGTCCAGTTTGCTGGAAGAGCCTGAAATATTTTTCTGTCCTGTAAAAAAATAAATTCTTTTGTGAATTTAAACATCAGAGAAATACCGACTTTCAAAAATAGTAAACAACATTTTTTTTTGGTATGTCTTCCACATAGGCACCTTTTGTTCTTGAGATAGCCTAATAATTTTTATTATAATCATTATATTTTCACTTATGCACTTGGTAAATTTTAGCAGAGACTCCTGCTAAAGAAAAATGTTTTGCCCATGCTAAAAATTCTGGAGATCTCTTCAGAAAAATTTAACATTCTCATACTTCAGCATGAATGATTGAAATCTGGGAAGAAGACAGCCTTTACGTAAGGAGTATGCTTCTGTCATTCAAGTGAGCTGATCTGTAAGCCTTTAAAAACAAACAAACAAAATCTTTTAGCACACAATGTAGATTTTTAAAAGATAACAGCAAAATTCCCCTGGTGATGCAGCCATTCTGAACAAGACTGAATAAAAAGCCAAGCATGACTTTTCCTGCAGCAGTATCTTTGGGTTTCTGAGGGAAAGTTTAGTTCTGGCATTGCCAAACTTTGCAACTTAATCAGGTTTAATAGAGTCTTCATTTATGTAGAACATGTGAAAAGTACTAGTTTAAACTTACTCCAGAGACTTGCCCTCTTTGGTTCCAGTTTAGTCAGGTGCTTAACTTCAAGCTGCTAAGTTTCCTTGAACCTTAAACATGACTGAAACCTTTCATATGGCTTGTTTGTGTATGGTGTTCAGTTAGGGCTTCTGTCCTGCAGACCTCAGACAAGTCCACAGTTTTCATCAAGTCAACAGTTTCGCTGTTGGAATCATATTTTTTTCTGTTCCTGAAGGAATGTTATATTATTTGCAGAGCTACCTGTCTACTGGGATTAGCCAGGTTGTAAACAAGCAGAAATTATCTTGATCAATGGCTTCATAAGGAGAAATATGTCTGACTAAACTGAAAGAAAGTAAATATGAGATTATTAAAAAATATATATGTACACAAGGAATGAGAAGAGCTTTGTTTAAAGTTCAGAAATGCACTAGGTTTTCTAACAAATGGGTTTGAAACATTTACCTGTTCTCTGCAGTTTTATATAGCAGTCTAGTCTTCTGTATCTGCATGTGGAATATATCTTTCTAGACAAATGATTTATCAATGTATATTGTATGGAAGTAGAACTTGCCATTTGTAAATGTATGGATACAAAATGTATACATTACACAAATATTTGGGAGTTGTGCATCTTTTCTGCACCTTTATGTTTGAAAGGCATCTATTCTGTCCATTTCTAATTATCTGCCCATTTCTAATTACAGGTTTAGGAAGCAGAATGCCATTTTCCGAACACCTGCTATTTTTCACTAGAACTAAGTCACCGACAAGTTCTCTTTTCAAAGCAGTTTCCTATGTACTTGTACAACATTATTCCACAGATTTGCTATTGAAATGAAATACTGCAGTGACCTTTTTAATTCCCCTGACTTTTTACAATCTTTGAAATTTAGCACAACAGCAGGAGTTTAATCATATTCACTGATGTAAAAGACAAAATAAGGCACCTCTACGTTCAGATAGAGATATGACCTCAAAGGTGCAGAGCCTTCAGAGACTCACTGGAGATCCCCAAGGACAATTAGAGAGATCTTGCTTGTGGTCTTCCTGTAATCTCTGACTTTGCCTCCTGATAACACTAGCAGAAATCTTGCACTTACATTGTGTGCCAGAGTATTTTGTTATTGCTGCCTGAACACTGTTGTTTTCCTATCAAAGAATATCTCATATTTACTTTATCTCTCTGTTCCAGTTTATGTCTGCTTCACAACAGTTTCCAGACGTGAATTTCCAAGGTCTTTGATTCTCGCACAGCTGCAAGGTCCGAGGCTTTGGTTTCATGCTTGTCCTTTTTTTCTGCCACGGTATGAAAGTTCAGCAACCAAACAACCTAAACCACTCATCCGCTGACAGTTGTCTGTTCTGTCAGTGGGTTTGTCACTTCTGTTGATTGATGCCAGGTGGACCAAAGGAAGGCTTTAAAAAATCCCAGCATGTTTATCCATTGCCCCAGAGTGACAGGGCAGATCTGCTCTCTTAAATCCTCCTCCCATGCAGCAAGCCTGATGGGGTGACTGATGAAGAATCCCATCAGCTCTGAGCTGTTTTCAGTGTCAAACTGGAGCGGACGAGCAGTACATGATCTCTCTACAAATGTTTTTGACAGCTTAACAGTTAAAAGTACAGTGTGGGTGCTTTTGCCTGTGTGTGCTCCCACATAAATGTGCTCAGGACAAGACTGTGACCAATACTACACCGAGAGACTCCTTTGTAAGTACTTACAAAGATAAAACCTGCTGCTTTTCTTCCACAAATTGTGTCTTCAGTGCAAACAATCATCATAAATGCTTTTAAATTTACCCTTTTTTAAGTTTATTTGGTCCAGCTGACTAGAGCTAGAGCAAAGGACTAGTATCAAGGGTTAATATCAGACCCCGTAATATTTTTTTGTGGATACTATCACTGTCTTATATGTAGGAAGATCAGCACTGGCTGGTGCATTCTGTTGTGAGGCTTTTTGATGGCCTCTGTGAACTGAGTCAATAGTTGTGGTTCAGTTAATCAAAGGCAGAGACAAAACCTATCATCATGAGCTGGCAGCCACAGCAGAAAAAACAGAGTCTTGAAGCATGGTTGCTCCTGACACTTCTCCTGAGCAGACAGAGAATTGCATTGATAGTTTCTGATGAAACTCTTTTGTTGAAGAAGACTCTGATTTGTTTGGGAAATTGTTCAACCATTAGTCATGAGCACTAAATTCAACAGTTTATTAAGAAATGCACAACATCTTGTCGGACTTGCTTTTTGCACATAGCTCTCAGTAGTGCAAGCTTTTGGTAACTTCCAGTGTTGTTGAAGTTAATAGCAATATACAGGAGATACTTAATGTAGTTGCAGAAGATCTTGCAAAACTTTTCACTTGGATTCTAGAAATGAATTTTTTTTTTGTCCAGAGTTTAGTGTGTGTCTTAAGCTTCTACAGATTTAGATACTTTAATGATAAATTGCATAAGTCAGATACTTTCTTCAATGTTTGCTCTTTAAGAATTTTATAAATAAGAAAGTTTATTGACTGATTTGATGAAAGGAAATTTCAAAGCTCCATTTGTAGTTATGTGTCTAATAGTATTTTTCTAAATGAACATTTCATTGGCAATCAAGGCTCAGCATCAAAACCATGAAGCTTCTCTGAGTGATCTTAACCAACCTAAAGTTTTCAATGAACAAATGCCAAGTCTTCCTAATCTGGAATTTTTCCAGTTAATCCACAGAGTAAATCTAAATGGTAAATAAATTTAAGCATCTGCTCAAAAGGTTGCAGAAAAGGGTTTAGCCACCTTAGATAAATTTTTCATTGCCAAGTATTTGCTTAGCTCAAGTTCACCATTTTTAGAGTGGGGCTTTGTGGAAATTCCGATTGCTGAACTGGTCAGCTTACAGCTAGGTGATAAACCTTCAGAGAGAAGCCAAATCACATGTTCAGCCAAGATACTATTCTTAGATTAACAAATGAAGTCATTTATCTGAGGACACTTGTTCTTGACAATATTTTGTTTGACCAAAAACTACTAAAAAAATACATTAGTCTAGCAATACTTGCTGTTAAACTTGACATCCACACAGGGATCTTTAACAAGCCATTTGTGGCCCTTCATTACAAAATTTACTGCACAATACTTTATGTGCTTCCATATCCTTCACATAAAGCACTGTACAGTAGTTTCAATAAAATTTGTGTGAAGTGCTTTACAAAACTCAATCTCGGCAATGGGATTCCATCAGAAAGACCGAGTATCACAGTATTAGACTTTTATTTGCAAGGATTTTCCCTGTAAATGACTAAATCGTTATTCAGTTGAGAGACAACTCACTGTAAACAGTGTATTGCTTCTGGATATATCACCTGTGATCAATAGGCTCCCTTTCTGCCTCAGCACTTGTTAATATTGTATATAGGTTTGATTAAATGTTTAAACACATTTTTTAAGTGGCAGAATTAAAAAGGATGGACTCATTACCAAAAACGCTCAGCTTTTAATGCAACACTAGAAAACATTTACTGGTGCTATATCATCTTAGGATGTGATCTAATCACATCTAATAACTTACGTCAGACTGCCCTTCATTAGTATGTGGATAGGAGACACATGATCTAAGGGAACTCTAAATTTTCTGAAAGAGGTGGCATAGATAAGACCCCACCACATTGTTACTGATTCTCTTAATTCATCATCAACTAGAATTTCTTTTTATTAGCTTTTACGATTACTTCCTTTTGCTATTTTATTTTTTCAATCTCCTTTGCTTGTCTGGCAAGTCCTAAGTTTCAAGTTTTCCACAGAAGAGCTACTAATGCCATAAACATGCAAAATTATACAGGCAGACGCACTCCTTGGGTTGTCTAAGTGTTTGTGACAACCACAGGCACTTCCAGCTTGATTTAGGAAGTGCCTGTGTTGCTGGACTCCACAGGGCAGGGAGTCAAAGGTCAGCGTTGAGGCCGAAGTTGGCAATTTTTGTGATGTGTGCTATTATTTATTGAAAGAAGGTGTAAACCCTTTTTTTTTTTTTTTTTTTTTTCCCCTTCGTCTTCAGGATGCACAGACACTGTACCCCAAACATACCTGTAAAAGGAACTTTTATAGGGGTCCATGTTGGAGTACTCAGAGCTCGGGTAAGGCAGTTACCTCGTCCTGCTCATGTTTGGTAACAACTCAAATCACATGATCATGAACTGTATTTTCTACAAGACTTTTGTCTCCTTCACTGCATGGGCTGCATGATGCTCACTTAAAACGCAGCTGTTTAACATTCTTTTTATCCTCAATTTTCAGAGTATGGCCCCATGCTGTGAGTACACACAACTTCAGTTTGACTTAACAAACCTGGATTAGTTTATCTTCACATGTAGTGAGGTTGTTATATCCCTGTTTAGTGGAAAGGGAAATGAGGCGCAGAGGGATTTAATTTAGAAGTTTCTGATACTAAGGCCCTGATTTGTTCGGTGTACACGGTATTAAGTAACACATTGCAGCTCTGAAGCTCATCCCTGTGGATTTCAGCTGCAGCTATGATCAGTCAGTGATTCTGCTCCCATCTAGCATCCATGGGTAAGAAACTGGCTTTACGGACCTTGCTCAGTCCTATTAGAAAAGCTGTTGTAGAAGCAGAGACAGAAGCAGTTTTCTAAGGTGGCACTGAAAGATCTTTGCTATGAAACTATTTTTTTCTCTTCTTGGAGGCCTCTGGGTGTATTAGTAAACACTTGCCCAGTTTGATTGTAAACAAGACTAGAGCATACTTTATTCAGTTTGGCAAATCAGTTAAATGACTTTTCCATCACACGGCCTCTTATTTGACTTAACAATTAATCATATCAATGAAGATATTGTGCGTCAAAATGTTATTGCTGAAGCTGCAAAAAAGCTCAGCTTGGCTTTGCCTCTGACACTGGCATTTTAAAGAGAACAGACTCCTTTTACCATACCAGCTCGAACAAGCCCAACGCTACTGCCAGAGGCAAACAGCTCCTACATACTATTCTTTACCCTAGCCTTCCCTCTGAACATCTGCTTTTCCGTCATGGTTTGTCCCAGTTGCCCTTATTTTACCTTCTATCCTTCAAAAAAGCAAAACTAACCTAAACTAGAAAACTCCCACTGCATTCTTGTCCCAGTCTATATTTTTTCCCCATATCCATTTTCTGCTTTTTGTTCCTTCAGCATTTCAGACTGAAGGCTCCTTTTAATCTGCTGAACCAGTGCCAGGAAGCAAAGTCACTGGAGTACAGGACAGACAAATTCTCAGCTTTAGTGACTGTCTCCTGGTCTGGTATAGCCATTTTCCAGGAATGCCCAATTTCACTTGTCTAGGCCTGGACTGAAGGGAGCTGGCTCCACTGCCCTTTGAGGATGCTGTTTGCAACCTGCAACGTTTCTGGGTGCGAAGGAAGAAAATGAAAGGAAGAATCTAAGGAGATTTATATCACATTAAAGCGATGTGACTTCTCAGACCTAAAACTTGGCCAAATGGCAGGTGTTTTTTCAATAGGGGCAGCAGAAGGCATTTTTTTAACACACAACCATATTGCCTGCCAAATACTAAAAGATTCAGGAAAAGTTGCAATGGTTTGTGTTTTCCAGTTTCATCCCTTTCATCCTCCTCCTCCTCTCTCCCAGCCAAACTGGGCATTAATTTCTTCCTAGCTTCCTCTGTAGTCCCAGCCACCAGCAAGAGCAGCCAAGCTGAAATGAAAGGATCAAGTCAGAAGTAAGGACAGGTACCTACATGTCAGCAGGGGCTCTCACCCCACCTCCCCTGTGCAAGGTCAGACCCTCTCAGCTGTATCTGTTTAGGACACTGGAGAGACATGGAGTTTTTTGCTATTTCCCAGATCATTGTTATTCTCAGCCCACATGATTCATCCTCTGAATGTTGAAATGCTTATTTTCAATAATGTACGCTTAAGCTACTGAGATAAACAGCTCTCATTTTACAGAATTATATATAGAGCTTGGTTGTACACGCTTCACTTCCAGGTGCTTGTCAAGCACAAGGATGGCTGAACTTTACAGTTCAGAAGCTACGAATCAGGCCCTGAAAGTCAGGAGATTGCCTTTAAAATAATAGAATCTCAAAGAATAATCAATGTTGGCATTTTTAATTTGCTGCCTGGCTTCTAAGCTCTTAGGGTTTATATTTTCCCTTTGTAAATCCACAAGGACAGAAACTTTCACGTTTTTTAATGAAAGAAGAGATGGGGTAAGCACAGGGTAAAAAGTGAAAAGACCATGAGAGTTGACAAGACTGACAATGGCAGGCATGCTCTGCAAATATAGTGAGAGATGAGACTTGATCCCAGCCTTTGTGGCTTGCACAATGCCTTGAGAATTCACGCTGGTCTCTACAGCAAGCACAATTCAGCATTAGAAGCCATCTGCAAAAAGAAGTGTTGAAAATTGGCCCAAAAATTTCTTAGGTTGTCTTGGTATGCAACAGAAGTATTTTTATATACTAACATCATATTAAAGATTTTTTTTTTCTCTTTCTACTGCAGGAAATGCTTAGAGGTACGTTGTGGTTTAACCCCAGCCAGCAACTAAGCACCACGCAGCTGCTTCTCCCTCCCCCCTCCCAGCGGGGTGGGGAGGAGGAAAAAAAAGTAAAACTCGGGGGTTGAGATAAGAATGGTTTAATAACTAAAGTAAAATAAAATACACTACTAACTAAGAATAATAATAATAAAATAATAATAATAATAGTAATGAAAAGGAATATAACAAAAAAAAAAGAAATAACACCCAAGAAAAGACAAGTGATGCACAATGCAATTGCTCACCACCCGCTGACTGATGCCAGAGCAGTGATCCGCCCCTCCCAGCCAATTCCCCTGTTTTATATACTGGGCATGACGTTCTATGGTATGGAATACCCCTTTGGCTAGTTCAGGTCAGCTGCCCTGGCTCTGCTCCCTCCCAGCTTCTTGCACACCTGCTTGCTGGCAGAGCATGGGAAGCTGAAAAGTCCTTGACTTAAGATAAGTGCTACTTAGCAACATCTAAAACATCAGCGTGTTATCAACATTATTCTCACACTAAATCCAAAACCCAGCACTGTACCAGCTACTAAGAAGAAAATTAACTCTACCCCAGACAAAACCAGGGAAGGGAAATGTAACTGTATGGCAGAGACCCTTGTTCTGTTCTCTACTTATATATTGTTGGCCACAGTGGGGTGCTTATCTGTAATAGGACCTCCTAGGTTTCTCAATGAGACTTTAAAGTCTGATGGGGAAAGGGTATAGTGAAGTACGTAATAAAGTGTAGGTTCCCCAGGTAGCCGTGTCTCTACTGATGTTCTGTGCACAGAGCCATGGTCATTCCTGTTCTTGTGAGGGTAGACTAGTCCTGCATTGATAAAGCTACAACAGTCAACAACTTTTGTGAATAGTATGTCCTTTCCCTGGCTAAAATATATCCTCCAGCTTTTCTCTTTGGTCTCTGTTGTTCCTTAGCCTTTCATGTGTTTGTAGGTGAAGTACTATGGGGCTGGAAAGGAGCTGGAACAGCACTAAAATTTCTTGTTCATGAGAAGCAAGGTGTTCTCCATGGTGTGTTGGGTATGAAAACACATCTGGGGAAGGGAAAGGAGTGAGAGGGACAAGAAGGAGAGGGCCTTATAATTTTGGGGAGAGGACTATCTGACAACTAAGGCAGAAGATGGCTGGGAGGGAAGAAAGGAAAGCAGTAGGGCTGGACATGGAAAATGGAAATGTTCCAGTAGCAGGAGTGGCAGGGGTTGCCTTGAAGTCAGTGCATAGGAAGCAGGACCGCTGAAGCCTAATCCCAGTTCTGCCATTTGTCCTGAGTGACTTTGAGGAGGTCACACTCGTTTCTATGAGTGTTTCTTCATCTGTGAAAAGGAAAATAACAGAGAATCACTCTTCAAGTTTATGAAAAGTCCTGGTGTGGGATTATCATCAGCAGCACTACGTCATAAAGGTGCACCTGCCTGGCTTGTGTCGTCAAAAATGTCGCCCTAAGAGCTACTCGGAAGCCAACGTTGCTGCCTGCAGAGTTTTCCTTTGTTCTTGGTGTATCAGCCAGTCTGATCGACGCAATTCTGTCCCATGTTGCTGTGCAATGAAAAAGCCCAAACTGCCCCTTTACTGAAAGGGATATAACCATTTGCCTGTTCCTGTACAGACTGCATGTGATCATTTCAAGCACCCTCTGGAAATTCTCTTTTAAAAATAACAATAAGCCATACCTTTTTGTCTTCTTTATTGTACAAGCACGGCACAAATCTGTAAGACCCTTGAAGTGTTGCATAGGTCAGCCTATTCTTTATGCCTGGTGAAAGAGCAGTACTTCAATGTTACTCATTTTTATTGTACTCAAAGTGGTTCTATGTACTTGACATACATAAATGATTATGATCCTTCCCTGAGAAGCTGCATGGACAATGTACAAAGTACAGTAAGGAAGCAGCATGTAAATACATAACTACTTGCATTGTTTTGCTTTCTTTTAGGTTACTCTTTTTGTAAACAGGATGGTATTAGAAGGGTGTGTTTAATAAATACCTTGGGTTGAGCCATCCTTAAATGTCCTTCCATTTTATTTAGAAAGAAAGAAAGAAAGAAAAAAAAAAAAAGCAGGTCTGCAGGGAAGCTGAGGGACTTGGATGTGGAAGAGATCTGGCATGTCATTATGTCAAGGTTTCTAGTATTACCTTGAACTTTTTTGCAGCTCAAGGGAAGAAACTTTCCAACTGGATAAATAATAACCTCAGAAAGCGCTAGACAAAACATACAAAGTATAAGATATGAAAAGAGATCAGCAGAATAGCCCCTGGCTTTCAAGTCCAAAAGTGTAATGTTAATACAAGCATTGTCAAAAGTCAAGCTCAGTTACACCTTGGAAACGCTTAAAATTTATATACTGAAAAGTACAAACCCGAAGACCTGAATGTGCCCAAGTCAGAGGGCTTGACTGCAAGATTTGGCATCTGGGATAAAAACTGTGGTAGCAAGTATTGGAATATATCTATTTTCTGTGCGGCACCAGGCATTTAAAGAATGGCTAATGTACCTGTATTTAAGAAGGCAGCAATAGATTTGGAGGGCCTTTTAGTCTCACTCCTTTTTGTGTAAGTCTTTACACCTGATTTTTAAGGAAAGAATAATTCCTAAAAAGTGGAGGCAAATGTAAAGATATTGAAACACATCTTTTCAAAAGGTAGCATATGTCCACCTGATACCTGCCTCTGATTTCAAGACAAAGGAAATACTGGAGATATAATCCCTCTGAACTTCAGTAAAGCATCCAGAAGTCTGACAGATGAGAAACAATAATAAATTAAGGAAGGCTGGTATTAGTAGGGGAAATTGTAAGACGAGTGAAGAGCGATGACATCAGGTAATATTGAAGAGGAGGCTGGAGGAATATTATTAATGGAGCTTCTCTGGGAACATTCTGAGATGAAGAGGTGACCTATGGATACCATTTGGTCATGCGGTGCTGTAAACTTGTCCATGTTGTAGCCACGGAAAGTGCAAGACTACGTCCAGAGAGGTATTTTCCACAAAGTTAGAGAATTCACACCATTAGTGTTAGCTCAGGAGAGATCTCATGTGGATCACTACATAATTTTGGCCATCCTTGTTCAAGAAAGATGATTAAAAAGTAAACCTGCTCAGGGAAGAGCTAGCAAGGTGATGATGAGAATGGGGACTCTGTCTGGAGAGAGAAGACTGAAAGAGCTTTTCGCCATTGTCTATAAATGTATATTTGGTACATGAGGGAGGGAAAGGTGGAGTACTATTTAACCCAAAGACAGCTTAGAAACTTAGCAGATAATTCTTAACTCTTTAAAGGAATCTGGGTTGGGAAGAGTCTTTTGGTCAAAACAGTGAAAAATCTACATCTTTTATCACTCGTTGACAGGGATTATATGATGTCTCTGCGTGCAAAGACAGGGAATGAACCTGGTATTTCTGAAGGTCTCTTCTTCTGTGCCCCTTCCCCACACAGACCTCCACAATCTCTGCTGAGTCAATGCTCTTCGAGGAAGGTGGGAAGGAATGTTTTTTCATGAATTTGGCTGTGAGGTGACATATTGTTATGGTTCAGCAGAGAACAGAAGAAATTCCCCTTTCCCTGAATGGCACACTTGGGTCTTGCCCTCCTAATTATTTTCCAGTCCTCCAAGCACTACTTTTGGGAAATGGCAGTAAGTCTCATCCCCTGTCTTCTGCCAAGGGTTGCACAAGGCATTATTTGGCCTTTCAAAACTCATCACAATTCTGGATACATGCAATTATTTCTCTCTTTGGGAAGAAATACAGACCTTCTGGGGTGAAAACAAAACCCAACCCTGGGCAATGAATACTGGGGGGTCCTTCAGAAGCAGGAGTCCTCACATACACATACGCTGGAAATAATTAGTTTACTACAAGCTGATGAGCTAATTCAGGCTGTGACCGCCTTGTTTCTTTCTGGAGTGGGCTGCCATTTCTTCTCTGGACCACCAGATGCCAGACTTTTACTGCAAAACTCCAGCCCTCCGCCTGCACAATGGAAAGAACTGTTTATGCGCTTACATTTTCATGAATCCCTTCAGTTTTGTTTTCTGCGAAACGCTTGTAAGCCTTCTAAGCATAGCGCCTCGTGCTTGTTTCTAAGCATGTACTGTAACTCTTTAAGATCATTTGTAAACTAATTGTAGGAGGTTACCAAGAAACAGCCTCTTTGTAAACTATGGGTTTCTGTGACAAGGCAGTGACTTGAATCTCTTACCTCAAAGTCATAATTAAAACTGGGCAGTTAGAAAAAGCACTGCTGAAACGCACAAAAGGAATTTGATAACACTTGGTAGAGAGAAGCAGCAAAATGTTTATATTCAATAGCTCCAAATCAATTGCATTTGACAACTGTCTGAGGTAAACAAACAGCAAAATAATTACAACCTCTCTTATCTGCAGAAATGTTCTTAAGAGAAGTGCTTATTTGCACGCTTTTTCAGCAATTCGAGATGTAACTATTTCATAGTTTTCCTTTCGAATATACACATATTTTGTCTAAATTTTACACTTAAGAAATGTACCTACTTACGTTTGATTCATTCTAAAATTTGGTTATTGCAAAATCGTGCAATTATGTTTTTCTATTAGAATTATTAACATTCTCATTCCTATTGCAGAATGTATTATTTTAACAAAGCGTGCACTGTTTTATAAAAATTAGAAATATTGAATTAATTTGTAATGAATTGACTGTTTAGTGCAGAATGAAAATATTGAACTATGAATCATCCATATTGGGCCAAAGAGACAGCACATTGTGCCATAAACAAGAAGAAACATACACAAGCATAAACACAAATAAAAGAAATACAGTTTTGGTAAAAATAAAGCCATGGAAATGCAGCAGTTTAGATGAACAGGCACATTATTTTGTTATAAGCAACAGAGATTTTTTTTCAGTCAAACTTGCTTTGCATTATTTTAGGGGAATATCAAATTGTAAACTGTAGTATTAGTGTAGAATTTTTTTTTAATTCCCTCATCCTAGTGTATATAAAGCATCTCTTGATCAATGTGATATCAATTGTTAAAGCTTTCAAAAGCAAACCTTCCAGGTAACAAACATATAAATATATTGGAAATAAATATATATTCTTCTGTACATTCTCTCCCTATATAAAGGCAAAGAGTATGCAAATATCATAAGACATTAATAAAAAATTCTGACAGTTAAAGCAAAGGCTTTCATTAATAATTAAAATACAAATGATGACAGAACACAATGCTGTATTCTATCATGAAATTATGTTGGTCTACAATTATGATAACACTGGTTCTCAGTTTTGCATTATTTTTGTGGAAATTAAACAGAAAAAGGCAATGCAGTATTGTTTGGGTACTGGCAAAGAGAGCAAAGTGATATGAAATATTTACGTAGAGGCTTCTCCGAAAGTATACGCATTATGGACATATAATCATATTAAAAATATTTCCATTTTCACAGCTCAACTACCATTAGAACTTTGAATTCAATTTCTCTCTTAGTGTAAAAATATTAAATACAAGAAAATATAATGTGTACCAGAGTAGTCCAGAAGCTTTTTTTTCATCATCTCTCAGTGTAGAATCAGGATTTATTTGAACTTGACTGAATCGCCCATGGATAGCAGAGATCACTATTTGTTCTTGATTCAAGAAGAGTCTTTTTCTTGACATGAAAATGTCAAAAAGTTTCATAATGATAGTTTATGATGTCATTATAATTCCTCTTCATTCTTTAAAAACAGAGCATTAAGTCATTCCATTACACTGCCTTACTCTTAATCTTTCCCTTTTTCTAAAAAATTGACATATTTATCATTGATTTTCCAGCAGATGTTGTACTGGATGCCCTTTTTTAAAAAGTACCTCAGTTAATCTGACCTCTCTTAATGATTACTCACATATTCTTTAGTAAGTGAATAAAACTTTTCTTTCACAGATAGTAGGTACTTAATCCTCATTATTGAGAATATGCTGAAACCTTGAATACTTGTCAAAGATTCATTTTATAATCCTGAGGTTGGTTTGCCGTCAGTGATTTACACAGGGGCTGTGCTTGCAGTAATTGATTCATTCCATACTTAAAGTCTACTGCTGTCATTAAAATGACAGTACAACACTTGCTGTTGCAATTTAGGTTTAGTTTAAAAAAGGTTTAATTCTCCCCTGGAAATACATGGTATTGAAACAGAAGAAATCATTTTGTGTGTCAAAATAAAATGACAATAACTTAATTTTTATTCTCAAAATATTAAACTGGAAACACGAGCTAGCTTTTGTGAGGTTTGATGGAAGTTTAACCTGCAATTGCATGAACAATGTGTTCATATCTTTTTGTTACTCTGTCTTGGTTCAAAGAGCATTTTTTAAAGCACTTTAAAAATCTGCCTTTGAAACTGAGTTTTAAGGTACAACTCCTACAGTTAATAAGCATCTCAGACGCAATGCCCGTCGATGCTAAGCTTCTATAATACAGCAGATTGTAATTTTGGACTGTCAGTGACAATGCTACACGTAAAAGCGTATGTACATTTACAGTTACTCCAGATAAAACTATACAGGCTGCATTCTCCCAGTATGTATTGTCTTTTCTGAAAAACAGAATCAAATGCAAAGTGTTTAACCAATTCCTCACACTGACAATGTGACATGCAGCTTTCATTTTCTTGAGTGTGTTTGACGAGGGGATTAACCAAGTGCCAAGGTACACTAGATCCCTCTAAAGGACACGGTAGCATTTTCCCCCGTAGGTCCTAGTTTTGTGAAGCTATTGAGGAAAGAGTTCCCAGTGAATGCACTAATTATTGCCCAGCAAACTACAGTAAGTTAAAACTTCTATTTAATAGAAAAAAATTAAAAGGTTATAAATGAAAAAAAGGTTTTGTACAGCTCTTCCAGTAATATCATGTCATGTTAATTTTAATGAAGCTTCATTAAAGTTCTCAGATAAGTAAGAAAGATAATTGTCGTTCATTAACATTGTGGTTCTACCCGCAGCTGAAAAACATGCTGTAAAACGTTAATAAGAACAAAGATTCAAGTGTGACTGAGATGGAAGGAGACAGTGTGAAAGAATTAATTAAGCCACAAAAACTGCATCATTGATAGTTTAGTAAACTATTAGGAGACGAGAAAAAATTAGGTTACAGTGAAACAGTATCCTTTCCAACCTTGATGTGCCTAAGTAGTAGACCACACGCAAAAGCAGGAGATCACTTAGGACTGAATTCTGACCATAACGGCAGCTCACACTCCTCCCACCGAGGTCTCTGTGTCTTTTGTACTTATTCAAGGACAGAGCAGGGTCTTCATCATTTAGGACATCTTTTGCACAGTGCAGTTAAAGAGAATAATTTGGCCCTGACTGTAAGATCATTCTTCATCTGGGAGGGCTAAATTTAGCTCTGAATGTGCCATAACATAGTTTTCTGCTGTGATAAAATTTGCCTTGTTTCCACTACTGTCAAATCAGGCATGTGAAAGACAAATTGCAACTATCTCAGTGTTTTCACAAAGATTATCTTGAGTTTGGGCATGCCATTGTTCCAATAGTCAATATACTAATAGTATTGATGTAATAGGAAGAAATCAACTGATTATTTTGTTGTTTTGAAGACATACTGATTTTTGCCTGTTTATGCAACCTGAATTCTACAATTCAGTATCCTTTTACCTTAATGACTGGAGTTCTGTACATCTATATGGAGAGCAGGTTTAAATAACTGATTTTTTTTCCTGTGCCTGACTAGGTAATCCACAAGATTTCTTATTAAAGTGAAATACAGAAGTCTAGTTGAATTGCTGTTAGATAAAAAATAGTTGGGATAAATTTTAGGTGCAGTTGCATCTCTGAACAAATTTACTGTGTGCACTTATGCACACCCATGTAAGTACGTGGCCTCCAGAAGCAGGTCTTGCATCTGAAGTTTCAGTGAGGAGGAAGATATCCCTGTCAAAGTTATAATCGCTCATAAAGACGAGTCTATAATATAAATAATCACTATTGTTGGGGCTGCAGGGAGAGTGCTTAACCACTGCAATGCTTTGTCATTCTTCACCTAAAATCTTTTATAACTAGACATTTCACCACAATATCACATATTTCTTCTTAAAAAAACAACCTCTAACTAAAACACCTGCTTTTGGTGTAGTTACAAGCTTTTGGTGATTCACCTAAGTATTTCTCTTTAAACAGATTCTTCTATTTCTGAAACAGAGAGAAAAAGTTGCAAGTAGCACATCCCATTAGTGGCAGAACTAAAAGACCCCACATAATGGGGCAAATCAATTTATTGAAGGAACTGGTAATCAAGAAAAATAAGTGTTTTGACAGTATGTTCCACAAGTGATTGAATTTCATTTAAGGAATCTTCTAAAGAAATCTACTAATTTGGAACAAACGTTGCCTTGGACAGATCTCTTCTTAATTCAGTGAAAACCCCAAAGTATTTATTTTGCCTGAAATTTAAGCATTGTGTCGGCCAAAATTAAAATTATTTTGTGCTAATATAGATTTATAGCAAATGCTCTTAAAGTATGCAAAAAAAAAAAAAAAAGACAGCCACAAATGAACTAATTACAATTACTCTTTGTGGTTTTGCAGTTAAATCCATAACTAGAAAATACTGCTGTCATTTAATTCTCTAGGAAATGCTTTGTTAACTTGCAGTTAAAAAAAATAACATTCCACTGCTTTTTCATTGAAACTCTTCACTTGCTTGTCCCCAGAAATATCAGTAGGAAACCTGTGCTGGAGTGTTGCAAGCAGTGTTAGAAGCATACTCCACCAGTTACCTTTATAAAAAAAATACAGATATACATGTTGCAGGGAAGGTTTGGTTTGGTTTGGTTTGGTTTGGTTTGGTTTGGTTTGGTTTGGTTTGTTTGTTTACGAGCAGCTGAAACAGTCCTTTGCTGTGCATAACAGCTGAGTTGTGTGTTTTGTTTAAGGGCATCGTGTCTTTTAAAAATGTATTATTTTGTGCCTGAGTACATTCAAAACTCCGTGTGTGTGTGTGCACATGTGCAGGGGGCTACCGTGGTACCAGTCTGTGTTTCTGTAACTATTGTTTGGAGAAGACGGGTGGTTCCTCCTGCCCCACAGGGTGGTTTGACGAGTGAAACATTGATGATGGGAGCTGGTAGGCGGAGAGGGACTCTTTGCTACGGGCAAAGAGTCTCCACATCCAAAAAGTTAGAAAATTATCGCTATAGGAACAAAGATGCTACATAGTAGGGATGTGATACGGGATGTGCTGTATTGGTCGTAAATCACAAAGCAGCTGAACTAATCTGCACATAAGGAAAATGGCACTCTGATTTTCTGTTGAAAATCCAGACAACATTCTCACCTTGCATTTCACTGTGCTGGTGCTGCTCTACAAAGGAGAAGAAAACTGATTAGCGAATTGTTAATTCAATAATTGTAACAAATAATTAGCTTTGTAATAATTAGACAGAGAAGCATATAGAATAAGAATTACATCAAACATGAACTCACTCTCTTCTCCCTCCTCCCTCCCCATCATGTTCACAACTGAGTATTTCGGTAAAAATATCTTTTATATGAGATGCCAGACAGTGTTTTCTTCTTTTTGTACGAAAACATTAAAAATAAATAAATTGTAAACCTAATATGATTGTGAACTGAACACTCGATAAAAATAGCAAGGCCAAATGTTTTCTTTGACCTTCCTTTCTTCTCATTATCCCTTCCTCAGGACATTCACTCCTTGTTGTGACCCTTTGTAATTTCTCTTTTATTATAAATTGTTAATACAAAAATGCTGTGGCTCATGAAGCTTCGGGTATGAAAATGCTATTCATGTCAGAAATAAAATCAGATTGACATGCCAGAAGAAAACACTTTTAAAACTGGTGAATATTCAGCTCTGTATAGGATTCCCTGCTGGTTAGACCATCTCACCTTAATATATTTCTTAGGTATTTGTCAGCTAGAGCATCTACTGTTGCAGTTTTAAGGTTTATTATGAATGTTGCTTAAAAAATCATTTTACATTTCAAATATTATGTGGACATTTGTACTTGTATTGAAGCCATGTAACATAACTTGGAGCTAAGAAGAGTGCAAAATGTTTAAAGTAGAAATAAACTGAAGATGGCTTATCTGACCAAGGGAGACACAACCACCTGGCATGGAAGCTGTCTTACAAACCCCTGACTGGATGAACTACACTGGCAATGCCTCAGGTACCTAGAGAGACGCCCTTAGCACAAGATCAAAAGGACCGTATTGCCTCAATTGGGGCCTGGTTATTGCATTTGGGGCTCAGAGGACAGAGCTCTTGTTCTGTAAAATCTCTTTCACCCCTTTGTTTGTAACCCCCCTCCTGTCGAGACCGGGCAAACTCGTCACGGGTGCAGACCCCGTGCCAGCGGGCTGTGCCTGGGGGAGAGCTGCTCGCGGGTCCCCACCTTCGTCACCTCTAAAAGAAGCCGCTTTGGAGTCTCCCCTCATTTGCATGGGGAGATTTAATTTCCATCCCTTAAATATGACGAATTGCCGAGATTTCCTTCAGTTAATGCTTTTAACAGCTCCCAATAAACTTCATTAATCAGGCCAGCTCTAGGCCCAACGTGCAGCCTGGAAGCAGCTAATTTGCCTGATGAGCCCGCGACTTTAGTGAATAAACAGGTGGATAAGCCGAGGGTTTTATGGCCTTAATTACACTCTAATCAGTTCAGCACTTGGCGGGCAAAAGAGAGGGAAAAAAGAGGTGGCGGCAGCAAGAGCATCAGCAGCCGCCGCTTCTCAGCCCTTCCCTTCCCACATCAGCTCTGCTCTCCCGCTTCACCCTCTCCTCTCCTGCTTTCCCTTTCCAGCATTTGCCTCTCCCCTCCTTCCTCCCCTGTTGTCTTTCCCCTTTTTCTCCTCTCTTTCCACCTCCTGTTCCCTTCCCACTAAAATCAACATCTGACGGAGAGAGAGGCTGTTTTGTTCTTTCTTTCCTGCTACTTGCTGCCTCCCTTTTCCCTCTTTTTTTCATTTTTCCCTCTCTGTACCTCGTTCCCTCTCTCACCTCTCCCCTGCCTCTGGGCCCTGCCTCCCCCCGCCGCCCCCATCCCTCTCTCCCCTGCTACATATTCTCCCTGTCACAGTTAGGCCGCCTGACAAATCACTTCAAGGGCAGCCTAACTTTGAAGGACAAGACAAAGCTTTAGCATATGGTCCAATCCCCAGATGTTTGTCTCTCTCCCTTGCTCTCTCTCCCTCCCCTCTAAGAAGGGCTACTTGGGAAGCCCGGCTTTTTTTTTTGTTTTGTTTTAATCCTCTCCTCCCCCCCCCCCCAAGTTTTGGTGGGGGTCTCTAACTAGCAGCGAGGGCTGCTTTTCCCTTTACAGCCTCCCCGCGGAGGAAGAGGTGTTGGTGGCGGGGGGCGGGGGGAAGCGGTGGTGCTTTTTCGAAACTTAATGATGTTTTTCACAGCGTGGGTAGGGGTGGTCGCAGGGTTTGGGAGGCTTGGGGGGGCAGGGGATGCTCCTGGGTCTCACAGCCGGACCTGCCCCAGAATGTCACCCCCCCCTCGCCCCCGTTCCTGTGCCGTCGGGGGTGGCACCGGTGAAGGCCGGGGTAAGGCCGGCCGGCGGGATGCTGCCGCAGTCTCTAAGCACTCCATGGGGAGGGAGCAGCACGCCTGCGGTGCCCGCACCGAGCGGGGAAGGAGAAACCTGCTGCTTCCCGGCTCGCAGCATCGCACGCCCGAACGGGAGCGGGCGGAGGCGCGGGCGCAGCCGCCGGCCGGGCGGGAGGGAGGGATGCGGCAGCGGGGGCTGCCCGGGGCGGAGGGCGGGGGGGGGGGGCTGCCAGGGGGAGCCCCGGCGGAGCCCCCAGACCCGGGGCAGGGCCCGGCGAGCTCGGGTGCGGCCGTCCCCGCTCCCGGAGGCGGCGGGGGCCGGCGCGGCTCCGGCTGCTCCCGCCGAGCGGCCGTGCCAGCGGGGGGGGGGGGTCGGGCTGCGCCCGGCCGGGGGGGCGGGGGAGGGAGGTGCGGAGCAGCAGCCGGCTCTCGCCAAATCGTGCTTACCCCGAGAGCTGCGGGGGTCTGCCCGAGTTCTTGCATTTATTTTCACGATTCGGCTGAAAATACACAGCTGTAACAGCCTCACATCACAGAGCAAAAACTCGGCAGCAAAGGTCTGGCACGATTTACCCGTCAGGATTTTTGTGATCGCTTCTCTCCATAAGTTTGGTCCTTCGGGAGCAGTGGCCCCCTGCACCGTGGTCCAGCCAGCATCAAAACTAAAAGGTCCGCACCCGCAGCCACTGAACGTACTTTAAAAAAAAACCAGAAAAAGCTGTTCAAGAGGTAACTGTGGCTCATGCCTGAGAGTGAGAGAGCCCAGCTTAAAAAAAGGGCATCACCGCCGCTTGCAAATGAACGCTGGCTAGTGTAACTGGCTGCTAAAACTGGCCACAGAGCTTCTTAGAAGCAAATACATTTTTCCTTTCCAAAAACTTATCATGAGAAGGATTTGTTTGAGCATTTTATCTCAGCTGTCAAAGACATATTAAGAGAATAAAAGATTGTATTCTCCAGTACCCCCTTCTTAATACAGTTTTTCATCCTGTACATGTAACAATATTGAGACTTAAAAAAATGAACTGTCACAAAAGGAAAATGGATTTCATCTTTGTCTGTCTGTTTTCAGAGTCTGTTTTCACTCAAACATTCCTATTATTTCGGAGGCTGACATGATTTTCACTTGAAGTTTGCATGGGTGTCTTTGTGATGTCTCCTATTTATTTTGTTTTTAACTGTGCTAATTAACCCTTTTTCACAGTTTTATAGTAGATATCTGTAGTGTATGATGCAATTCCATTTTTAAAAACCCTTGGTTTATGTGACTAGCGTATATTATTAACTGTTACATATTTTTTATAAAATCAAACACAGTGCATTATTTGCAGATTAATTCAGAAAGCATTTCCTTTAGACAAGACAACATTTCTTGCTTACGTGAATTTTTAAAGTGGAGAACTAATTTAATCATCGTTTAACTGCAGTTACTTAAAGCTTTTTTAACCAAAAATAATTATGAGGAGGTGACTCTTTCTTAAAATTATCAGTGCAAAGGATACCTTTGAAGAAAGTTATACAATGACCTGTCTTTTCATTTTCAGTGTTTTATGGCTCTAAGAATCAAGAGTGTACTTAGTGCTAGCTTTTTTTGTGTCTTGCTGTTATGAGCAAATAAAATCCTGACACTTATTCTTGGGTATAACAGAGCATAAAAGAATGGCAAAAACTTGTAGTTTTTACTTACTGTACCCAGATTAAATTGCCTGCCCCTTAATAAAATTACATCTTGTATAGTTACATTGCCTTGATGGAATTTGGGATCATACTATCCTGCAGTTCATTTCCAGGTCTGCGTATTGTGTTACCGTCTGCTAATCAAAGCGAATTAAGGTATTTTTTAAAACGCGAGAGAAATTTTTTACACCACTCCCCCCCCCCCCAAGTTCTGCAAATTCTCCAAGTGGCCCTGGAGAAATACAAATGCGCAAAGCGACAGGCGAAGCCGGGCCTGTGTTCAGCACTCCATCATTCCTTGTCACAGGTGCAGCCACGATGCATTATCCCGCCGTGATTGATAGAGTGGGTTTGTGCAGACTGGGGGAGCTGGGCACGGCTCAGATGGGGCCCTGTCGTTCTGGCTCCATTTCATACTACCTGTAGGGAAAAGGAAAACTTTGCTGGGATTGGCGGTTCGGCGCTGGTCAGAAATTTTACTTCTTTGCCCATAATGTAAAGGTCGGATTCCCTGAAAGTTAAATGTAGCTTCTAGCTTTACGTGGTAATGATCCAAGAACGGGAAGCAAAGGAAAGAAGGACAGACCCTGCTTACATGAATAATATCACAATAATAAAATGGCTTTCGGGTTATCAAGTTTGTTTCTTTGTTTTAATTGAGAACTTCTTCGGTGGGCAGTGTACTCAAAGACTTTCCCTTATCTTTCAACTCATGAATTCATCAGAAAGAGCTGACAGAAGGCCCACACTTTCAGTGCAGCGCTGCCCTTTTAAGATTAATTTGGTGTCAGTGTTACTGGTCAGAAAAACAGAATAAAATATACATAAAGTAGATCGTTACATGTAAAACCAAAACATAATAAAATTCTATTCCCAGTATATAACAGGTGACCAGAAAGTCTACCTAAAGGAGCTATTATTGCTGTAGGATATAATGTAATAATTTATGCAGTTAGAATCTTTGACACATTTTTGTTCAGCTGGGGAGAAGAGTTTAGGTTTCTTTGCCTATGATCATTCAAGATCTTGACTAATTGATGTAAGATCAAAGATGACAACAATCTCACCAGTGTTATGTAAAACTATAATATCCTCCAGTTCCTTCATTTCTTCCTGAAATGGCCAAAGGCAAAATAATTTGCATAAAAGGTCTCCAGTTTTAAAATGTAAAATTTCTTTCATTGGGACTTTTACATGATCCCCAAAGATTTCTACAGATGTTTACAAACTTAATCAAAATGAGCATATAAATATTATTGCAAGTGATTCTGGGGGAAAACAGAGCTTTGTTTTGTTTTAAAGTATTAACAAATTACAATAATATGGAATGACATTTAAAAAATGTGATTTTTGAGTTCACATCTATATTTATAGTAATTATTTGCTGGAAGGGGCCACTCTCAAATACTAATTGATGAATCCTAATTTATCATCCTGTAAACTCTCCCCCTCCCCCATTTCATTTCTGTGGGCAAAACTGCCTTGAAATAGGAAAGCAAGGATGCTGTGTATTTTATATCAATAAAAGAAATTGTGAAAATTGCTTTCTACTACAAATTGCTTTAAAAAATAATCTTGGTATATTTTTCTGTGTGTGGGTTTTTTTTTTTATACTGTTAACAAACAAGCAGGTTAAATGAATCAGCACTCATTTTAGACTATACTGTGCTGCAGTTTGTGCATTTAAATAATTTGCAGGGAGTTTTAAAGACTGTACCACACCAGCAAGTATGTACCCACTTTCACGCCCTTGTAATTTTGGAAAGATCACTTTTCTTTCATGAGTATTTTAGGTAGAAAGGAGTATTTTTTACGTTATATCTGAGTTTTTTTCAATGGGGAAGAAAAGTATCAACCTACTTGTGCATATATTAGTGTATATATTTGCGTACAGATGCTGATTTATGTATATGCTTGTACAAATGAGTTTTGCTATTTATTTTTTAAAATATGAAGTCAAGATAGCAAGATAATTCAAAACTTCGTTTCTTTCCCTGCCCCTTGCCTGTCTCGCAGCATTTTGGAATATGTTCCCCTTAAACATTTACTTCAGATGGGATACTTAACTGGGGTTTAAACCCTGCCTTTGCAAGTGTGTTATACCTAAACATGTAAAAAAGTGAAGCAGCTACTTAAAAAATGCTTACCACTGTAGGATAATTAACATCACCCTGGAATAGCACATCATAGCTAATTCGGTGAGCCCTGCTTTACAGCTGCCACCAAGCAACAAGCAGCAGTTATAAAATGCTCACGTATCAGGATATTCCTTTAACACCTCATTTATTATTGTAACATGAAAAATGTCCCCTTCCATTTATTATGATATCACTGCATTAAGGGTCTTAGTCACAAAGAAATGATTTGTATATGCACGCATATAAAGGTGCAGTTTTCTTGTAAAACAGGGAGAATTTGTCTAATGAATTATCTCTGATGCAAATGAAATGGATGTTTATTGAAAGGAGGATGGCTAAAGTTGAAGAAATAGACTTGTATGCATAGGTAAAAGATACGTTCACTTAAATTCATAGCTAGGGGGTAGTTTGTGTTTTTCTCTGTGTTTAATGCTTATTTTCTGTGAGCAAACACAGGCAAAAAGCAGCTATAAACAGAGATGAGAAACACAGACAAACAGACACACAGGCACACACATGAGGTAGGTTGACAGTCCATTGCCTTTATAAACATATGATAGACCCAGAGGCAAATCCAAAGCTGCCAACATAACTACTAAATGAGTCTGCCAAAGAGCCAGATGCTGCAGCTGGAAAAGCATTTTCATTGTCTTAGCAGCTGCATACTGCGTTTGCTATCCCAAAAGGAGGGGAAGGAGTTGGGAGTACAGTTATCAATTAAATGGTACCCAGTTATGCTGCTGTGTATGTATGCTTGTGGGTGCATATGTGTGTAATTATGACAGCAACTATGTTTACTAGTGAGAGAAATATTTTTTATTTTCTAGTGACTTCTTAAAGGCCAATCATAGAATTATTCGGGGCGCTTATAGTTTAAAAATGCTTAAGATGACTAGTTCTGATTTTCTGTTTTTTACAGTTGTTGGCTGCGAGAGGAATGACCAATGCTCACTTGAGTGCTTTCTGGGATCCACACAAAGATACAGCCTTCCCTCCCACATCCCCCACCCCCTATGCTGTGCGTATGGGATTTTGATTCGGGAAAATGAATCCAAGTGTCTTCAAAGCACAGTTTAATGACTACTGGGCTCAGAAAGGGTGTTATATTCAGAGCCCCAGAAAGCTCAGAAAGTAAAGCTCTAACCTTCGCTCGTGCAGGGCACTTCATGAGAGCAAGGATGACTGGAAGAACCTGCACGGCAGAGAGAGCATGTGGCCTCACAGGGATGCAGGACCCAGCTTACTGACTGCTTGAGTTAAATAACAAAAGAAAGCTGAGCAACCCTGTCTCTCTAACGTAGTCATTTTACCTAGAACAAAAAACGGAGAAAGATGAGCAGGAACGGGGATGACCATCCCCGCTCTTCTGGTGAGGCAGCCTGTGGTCTGCACTACCATGGTGCTCAGTCTAGCTCATGTAATGGCTGTGCAGCCAGTCCTAGCACGAGGTGATATATATTTGAATTTACAGTGACTTGCAAAGACAGATGTGTGTAATTTGTAGAAGTGGTCCGCATGCAATTAGGAAACATGGTAGCTGAAGTGGTGTTCCCATTCTTTTTCTAAGAAGCTGCACAGATTTGTGCTCTGAACTAATGAAGAGGCCTTTATATAAAATGTGAGATTGGGAAAGTATGCGCTAAAGCCTCCTTGGCTAGATAATTACTTTTTTATCATTATAATGACCTGTCGTACTAATAAAGTTTTTTTTTTTCCAAAAAAGTTCATCAACTCTGTAAGGCAAGGGACTAGAAGAGAAAATCAATTGAAATCATTATTTCACAGGCTAGATATATTTTTAAATCTTACCCTCTAAGTGGTTGTATATCATTACATACTATTTGTATTATAAAAGTGGCAAATTATTAAAAATCCCAACCAATGAACTAATACTAAGTGTAGATCTTGGCTGACAGACAGTACAGATAGTGCCTATGTGTATGTATATCCATATGTAACTGCTTTTAGAGAAAGTAGAATTGTGCATGTATTTATGATATTAAAATATTGAATCTGAAATAATATTGCATACGTTAGCTTTCAAATTTGTCTTGAGGAAAAGAGAGGAAGGGAACTGTCTGCAAAAGAATAGCTGCTCATTTTCCTGCTCTCAGTTTTTACTGGGAAATTATAGTGTTCGATACACAGCATAAGGAGGAGTAAAAGTTTTCTCTTTAAAATAATGGTGCACAGAGAATGTGAATTGCACCATATTTAGAGACAGCAATTTTCTGTCTAATGGAATATCCATGAACAGTTAAGAGATTTTCAGTGAGAAAATACTGTTTTCATACTTTTGCAAGACAATCCTTTTCACCCCCCCTCTTTTTTTTTTTCTTGTAGATTTAGTGGCTGCTTCATTTTGTTGCCCCTAAGTCAGCCATGGATCAGAACAGTGGACGCAAAGAAGTGACGGAATTGCAGATGGAGCTGGAATAAAATGGAAAGAAAAAGAGAAGGCAATGTCCTACAGAGGAGGTTGCAAGGTAGATAAAGAACTTTTGTTCGCCGTTTGGTGGAATAGTTGCGTCTCCCAGTAGGCTGAGCAGGCTGGCTGATACATCCAGAGGGGACGGGTGTCAGGCTGGTGCAGGTGTCAGTGGCTGCCAGTGAGTGATTGCACCATCAGCCTCCTACCGTGATCCATCATGCGGGCCCAGCCGGTGAAGAATCACAGCCTCAGCAAGGTGCTGAGCCCAGCAACATATCATTAAACAAGGTTACCACCGGCAGATTTGTTCCCATGATCAATCTGGTCAATAACCGTTCCACCTCACTGTACATTTTCCCCCCCTTAAAACATAAACAAGTATTATGAAAGTGGTGGCAAAACAATGTAAAGCTTTAAGAAGACTTCATTTCTCCAATGGTAAGCTGCAGGTTTCTTGTAAATCCCTTATAAATCATGAAAAATAACCCTTCCTACAAAAATTTATCCTCAGACTAATCCTCTGAGCTAATTCATATTTTATGACTTGAAGTTGTTTATTTCTGACTCATTCTTGGATGGATTTTTTTTTTTTTTTTTTAATTTTCAACCCCCAACATGGATTTCTAATATGTATTAGGATGTGGTGTGCTGTGTAATACCTATGTCAGTTTAGAGTCATCCATAAGCAATCTCCCAGAAGACAGAAATAAAACACTTACTTCTGTTATTGCTTTGTTTTAATTCTAGTCTCTTGTATTAACCCTCTGTCAGTTCTGAACAGCCCTTCTCCCACCCTGGCTCACCCAGCGTCATTGCGCTGTGCACAGACATCCCCACTTATGAAGACCCCTGTGTTTTGTATTCACCTGAATGCAGAAACCTCCTCTGTACGCTCGCAGGGCTGTTTGCCTTTTCTGCTCTGATGGTGGGTTGCAAACTCCTGGGCACTAACTGGGAGATCCTGGAGGCCCCCAGCAGATAGCAGCTCACAAAGAGGCTTATTAATACAGTCTTTGTGCCACTCTCAAATGGTTGTGATATGAGAGGTGAGGGCCAAATCAGAGAGTTTTACAAACTCATAGGCAGCAACAAATAAGCTGAATTTCTCCACAGCAGGCTACTGAGCTTTGGGAAACGAGTAAAGGAGGCTACGGGGAAAAACAGAGCTGCCGTTCCTTCATCGTCTCTTTTACTAAAACAGAAAAATCATGTACTGATCAGAAACACAAATACAGACATGTGAAGGGGTTGAGAAAGGAGTATATGTCTACAGTAAATAGCAGAGTAGACTGTGAACTGTTGTCCGGCCTCTTTGGTAGCCGTGCTGGTGACCACATAACAGGTAATCCTCTTACTAACTGTGCAGCTTGCAGAGGTGTGCAGGGCCCTGTTTAAGAACAAGCTGTTAGTTAGTTAGTGTGATAGCAGGTGGATCACAGATATCGTTAGTAAAGTTTGCTGTGCTCAGAAAGAAATGTAAACCAAGTCCCTGTCCCATACAAATATGGAAAGTAGTATTTGTCATGCTAATATATAGTGGGGTCAGAGTTAGACTGTTTGTAATAAAGATAATTTTTCCCTTTGGATGTTGCCAGGTGGATAGAAAAGTTCAGCTGAAATGCTACCTCCAGAAAAAAGTTGCAACTTTCTGCAGAAGAAAAAAAATCTCATAGTTTTAACCTCAATGTGATTTTTAAAGCAGTTAAGTGGGTACACAAGGCTGGATGAACACTTACTTGTGTTGACTGCTCTGTTTTCTTTTTACCATCTTCCAGCCTAAAGGAAAAAGAAGCCAAAACAAACTTCTGCTGAAATGAAAAATAATTCTGAGATGGTTGTTTCCATTGGTTTGACTAAATCAGTTTTAAAGTTTTCCCATGTAGACAGGCTGACCATGCCTGTGAATGAATGGCTGTTGCTAAACCTGTCTGACCTTCCCATCAATAAGGGTGAGACTGAGGGCTCAGGGGAAATGTGACACATGGTGCTCTCCTCTCCTTTGTACTTCAGGTCAAAAATTGCCTTGGGTACAATATCAGCACCTGCATCCAGACCCGTAGTCCCCGCAGCCTCCAAGCAGTTAATGCTCCATTGCTGCTTCAGCCCTAGGCGCTCCTCAGCATTACAGGTTCCTCAGTCACAAAACTGACGCTTTCCCTTGTACCAAAAATTTATGCTCCTTTACGGGGCCCCAGACATCTCAGTCTTGATATAACTATAGCTCAGAGCCTGCATCATATTGGTATGCTTGTAACAACAAGATCTTGCTATGGGCAAAAAAGGTATGTAAAGCCAAGAATTTATTGTTAGTGTAACTGAAATTTTAGCAGTCTAATCAAAGTATTGTTATTAGTATATTAGTCCAGATCAATTCCTACAGAAGAAGTAAGAGAGAAAAGAAAGGAAAGAATGAGAAAGAAAGAGAAAGAAAGAGAGAAAGAAGGAAAAAGGAAGGGAGGAAGGGAGGGAGGGAGGGAGGGAGGGAGGGAAGAAGGGAAGAAGGGACGAAGGGAATACTACTATACAGGAAAATTCTCAATAATAAAAATAAACTTAAGTTGTTGTGCACATGTCCTAGTATCTACCCATTTTCCTGGTGCTGTGCTCACCCTTCCACTGTTCCTTTGGGTCCTAAGGTCGATGGCTTCAGCCTGGTATGTGTGTGTGGGTGCGGCGAGTCACCAGCATCACAAGTCCTTCCTGGGGAGGAACAGGGTGTTATGTTGATAGATTCTTCTTCACTCAAGGATCCACTTGGGGCCATGTTTAAATGTTTGCTATCATGCTTTTACACCTTGACCTGAATCTCTACATTACATATGGCTTTACCATATGTGGTGCCTTTTATGTATGTTAGATACTATTTCTTTCTCTGTTACGCCTGAAACATGTTCAGTACAGCTCTAGGTCAATATTTCTGTCACTGACAGCTGGTGACAGAACAGTTGTTCATAGCCTTGGGGTCTCCAGTGCCAAACTTGTGCCCCATCTCTCATCATCCCACACCTTCATTGTCTTCACAGCATCTTGTGCCCCCCACTCCTTAAGGCCTCTCTCCTGGCATACCAGACCTCTGTTTCTCTACACTACTTCATTGTGTTAGAGTCCTAAGTATCTCATCCTGCACAGAAGAATTACTTGTTAGTATTAACTAAATAAAAACTATGGTTGTACTATCCAAAGATAAGCCATAGTCAATTGGTCATTAGAAAATCACGAGTATGGCTAAATTAAGAAGAAAAAAAGACCCAGGCAGGTCAAAAAAATATCAGACAAAGTAAGTCTGAGAAGCCTCAGCCCTGAGGTCTTGCAGGGCTGGTGCAAAGCCCATGGCTGGTACTAATGATGGCAACACTGTATTACAAGGCTAGAGGGCTCTAATCTTCTGCTAAGATGCATGAAGCACACATCTTCTTGCCTTCCTGCAGGACCTGATGGAGTATATCTAAACTCTGAAGATACTAGTCATTGGACGTTTGGGCAGAGCCCTGCGCAAAAGGCAACAGAAGCCATGGAATAAGATCTTGGCCCTGGGAAGTCAGTGGAGATCAGCACAGATTGCAGGGAGATCAGGATTTTGAGCCTGGCTCCTTGTAAGGATGTAATGGTATTTAGGCTTTATCCTGGATGTTACTTAATTTATTAATTCCAACCCAAAATCTTAGGTAAGTTGCCAGTCATATGGTAATAATTTTAGAAAATTGAAAACATGGGTATGTCTCCAAATCTAGGCTGGCAGAACGATTATGAGATACTAGCTGTTTTCTAGGCTAGCTCTTAGCTGGATGTCCCATTAAAGTATCCATGAATCTTCTGTGTTTCTGGTCAAGCAGGACCAGAATTAGAGCTTCTCCTGTGTCTTCTGAGGCTTTCTTTGGTCCTGAAGTTCATGAAAGTGACAAGCAGTTTTGGAATGTTACCTGAATGTTTATGTTAGTTTGGTTTTGAAGAGATTTGGGACATTTCTTTTTGGAGTTCACTTTCCTAACATCAAAACATATTTCACAGTATTCAACATTTTAAAGTGATATATTTCCTTAGGTTACAGTTTAAAAGTGGATCATTCACTGCCTGTGCTTGTGCATTTGAGAGGAGCTTTTATATTATCATATTATGGAAATAAATTCACAGTGATAGAGAACTAATCAGTTGTGGGTTTTTTTCCATGTTTGTTTGTTTGCTTGTTTGTTTGCTTGCTTATTTGTTTAACCTACAGTGAATTCAGCTGTGGTAATCATTGCTGGTAAAGCTTGTATCAAGACCTCATCCACACGATCTGCCAATAGTGGACTTCTAGCCTGTATTGATATATGCACTAGAGAATTGATTGCCTGCCTGGGTAGATAAGAACATGTATTGTTCTTCAGTGGGTGTAGTGCATTACTCTTTCCTGGCTAATGTGATCTCAGAATCCTTCTCAATAACACAATTCCACCAATCAAACCAGATGACAAAATATAAATTTTATGGAGTTGTAGTCCTCAATTCATAATCCTTTGTAAAAGACAAATACAGATGAGTGAAGTTTCCCATAATGAAAAAAACATAAAATTTCACAGTCATCCAAGGTTCTCTTTTTGATGCATTTCTTATGTTCATTCTTTTAGTTTTTCTACAGATTTAATTTCCTTTTTCTGACAGTAATCCTGTGATTGTAGATCTAATTTTTCTGTTAGTTAGTAAAGAGTAAGTCCCAGAACTACTGAAGCTATTTAATGTAGTTAACACCTGGATGAGTTATGGCTTCAACACTGCATTGGTTGTAGCTTCCTAATAGTCACGGGTGGTTCTTATGGTACAGGAATATCAAAGATTGAAAGGAAGCCTAGTAATAAACAGTCAATAATTCTGTAAAAGGATTTAAAGAGTAAATTATGTTTACCCACATATTGTTACTAGCATTTTTTCTTTGTTACTAATTAGAAGCTGAAGGACATAATAAACTTTTATTAATAAATATATTTTTCTCATCATAGTTGTATGTACATTGCTCTACTATAAAGTTATTTCTAACTCTATTTTTGTAAGATGGGTGTCTATCTATTTGCGTCCAGATCCCAAAATGTCAATACACCTTTAAATCCACAAAAATAAGGAACTTTTTTATCCCATCCACTAGAACATTATTCAAGGTCAACCTAAAAATTTGTTTTCATATACTCAAAACAGTATTACTGCAATCCTGAACTCCCTATTGTAAACCTTAGTAGCATGCAGCTCACAAATCAGAAATTCTGTAACAATAGCCCAACTACATCTTAGATAAAATTTATTCTCCGTGGAAATTTTGTATGAAGATCAATCAAGAAATTTTTCAGATTCAGCTGGCATCTGCTGCTCACTATAAATTTAACCCTCACAGAATATAATACACTCTGCATTGTATCTCATCCTATATGTACAATTGTTTGCTTGAAACCTTACTAACAGAGAGTAATAATATGTAATAACAGGAGGAAGTGAAGAAAATTGTTACAAATAATGAACAACTGGAACCTAAAATTAAGGTTTACAATTAATTTCTATGTTTCTTTTTACTCTACCTTCACAAAAAAGAAAAATAAATCTCATTGTTGGTAAGTGACCGTATTATACCAGCATTTTTTTTTTTTTTTTTAAGCTAAATCCTCATTGAAGTCAGTGGGGAGTTCTGCTGAAAACTGAATGGAGCTATATAGTCCGTGGAATGGGCTGGTTGAGGAGGAATATTGCTGTTTATACTGGCCATTTCACAGCACTTGTCATTACCTTTCAATGGCAATAAGGTTACGAAGAAGCAGGGCTGTGAAAGATGTCCTTCCCAAAGGTGGTACGTGGCTCCACGCCAGACTTCATAGGCAACTGCATCCAGTTTGGAAATTGTTTCTCAACCAAAGCAAGCTACAGTCTCAGGTTTTCAAAAGAAGTAAAATCTACAGCTGTTGTCTATCAATAACATCAAGAATTGTACCTACATGACCCAAATTCACTCCAAATGGACTAATAGCGTTCATAAGAATATAGTGGTCAGTCAGCTGCATTTTGTCAATTAGCCCTCATTGAGATGACTTTTCCTTTTTTCCCTAGATTTTTCTTCTAAATCAAGACAATGTGTGATAGTAACTTTGAACAGTTATCCTTTTCTTCCCTTGCCTTCCTCCCCCCACTTCCAAAATACCTTAAATTTGTTAGGGTCTTTGCAACATTTTTGCTCTGAGGCACAGCCTCTCTCCATTGATTCTCTTCACTGCTGTCAAATCCAGGTTTAATTAATAATTTTCTAAAATATCTTAACTTGCATGAAACCTGTGTAGTGCCACAATGTCCTTTAGTCATTACAGAAAATTAACTGAAATTTGAAAATCATAGTGTCTCTTCAGTGTTAAGTTATTTTGGGGAAAAATATTAACCATGGCTGGCTTCAACACCCAAGACACAGGAATTCTGAAGTTTCCATAACAGTGAGACTGAAGAAGGAAAATAATGAAACAATATTGAAACAAAATCTTTAGAACATAAGAAGATGAAAATAGGAGAATAATTTCACCAGTTGAAACGTATTCTGCTTACATAAAATAAATCCAAATCCATACCTGCCCCTGGATAAACCTACTAATGTTTTTGGGTTGTATTCCAGTTTTATAAAATACTTTTCTATTCCCTTTTCCTATTAGAGGAAAAGAAATAGTCCAGAGTGAACAAAATGTGCTGGTATGCCTTAATAACACTTCAAGCAGATATACCAGAATTTCCCACGGAGGGCATTTGCAATGCAATAATGGTATTCAAAATTCTATACCGGTACCTCTGAATTCCCATTTCAACCACAGCTCATACTTACATGGAATATGGACTGATCACAAGAAAACAGTAAAACTGACTGTACACAAAGTTCTCTGTAGGGGTGAATAACCTGAATAGAAAGAGAATACTGCATTTATCATTCAGTTCTTTCATTTCTAGTAGTTCATGATGTTAGGAGAACGCAATTTATTTTAAGAGTTTAACATGTTTTAAGTGAAATTTAAAAGGTCTGTAAAAGCAAATGGATAACATTTGCAGACTCGTTAATAACCCAAACTTAGTGCAACCCACTAATGAGGAGTCAAATTCTGAAGCAGCTTTCCAGACCTGGTACCTACCCCTTCTTTACTTTGTGCTGTGTTACCATCACATCATAGCACATCACAGTTCTTGCTTATTTTAATGTTATTAATGTAAGCGGGCATTACATTTCTGGCCTTGCAATCAAAATAAAACTTGATGCCTCGTGACTGAAAGAAATACAGGTTCTCCTGATGATATCAGGGCACGCATTTTCACATAAATAGCTGGTTATTGCTTCCTCAATGTTTTGCTAAAGTCAGTTCAGTATATTAAAATAGCATACAATGTTGATGTCCAAGGTAGATGAGAGATTACTCGTATAGATGCCAGCTGCCATGACATGAAGTGGCTCCCGGCAGACTGAAATCAGAATGAGAGGAGTCCCGCGCTGTTTGTGAGAAAGGGAGATGGAGGGCTGAGATGAGCCCAGGTGGCAAAACCAGAATGCTGGAGCTGGGGAGCAGGGAGCAACTACAGGAGAGACGTATGTGAGAAAGGAAGAACACACAGCTCTGATGTGAAATGGCTGCATTTTGAGCACAACACCTACAGATGAGAACACAGCATGGGGGGTTAAGCAAAAGCATGACATATTTGTACAAGAAAGCAAGCTGATGAGTTCACAGCTGATCATAATGAAGGGGTGCAACACACCAGTTAAGACAAAAGAAAGGAATATTCCCCAGTTAATATTTACATTACGGAAATCTCTACCTCAACAGGAGAACAGGACCCAAATATGTGAAGGAGGGAACCTTCTTATCCCAGTCTACTAATTGCAGGGAGACCACCAAAACTTATGTAGCATTGAGAAAAAAATACATTTTATAAGCTGAAGAAGCAATGTGTTAGGTTATGTGATAAAAACTCTGCACACCCACAAAGGAGCACAGAGAGACAATGAATGGCAGGGGGACCCCAAATAATCCCCTGCCAGGCTACTCCCAGGCCCATCACAGGAGAGCCATCAGCCCATCAAAGGCCCAGCTTCGCAAGCCCAGAGGAGCAGAGGGGCACAACGGCAGGCAGGAACTAGGCAGGAAGCTGATTCATCTGTGGAGGTTATTGGAAGTCCAGGTTCATACATGGAAACAGGGGCATTAAGAGCAGAGAGAAAATGTCTGACATTCAAAGACAAAATGGAGGAAATAAGTTGGTCTTAACATTGAGCAGAGAGGGGCTAGGAGCCATAAGTCATAGATAAACCCAGAAAATTGTGGTGACGTCACTGATTAGTTGTATCCAGTTGATCTGGATCTGCAAAAGAAAGACCCTGCTGAACATGAAAGACAGCTATGCTTGAGCATGTAAATATCATGCTGAGTATATGCTTAGAGCACAATAATTTGTTGTGAGGAAAAACAATGTTTCTGTGCAGGAAAACTCCTAGCAAAATAAAGTTATAGGAAATTGCATTAAAATGTAAATGAACAGATATAGCTTACAGATGACAAGTGAGTTCAGGAGTCCAGTAAGGAAACAGGAATAATATAGGATTGACATCCGGGATTCTGACAGTATTTACTGACAGAAGGCAGAAACTAGGAGTTTTGAGGAACGCATTTTGACCGACCTTTGCCACAGAAGCTTCTCAGAAGTGAAGGACAACTCTAAAGAAGCAAAAATGCTTCTGACTTACAAAGTTATTGGTTACTATCAGCCTTCCTTATTAAGATGCCCATCCTCATGGCTTTCTGTGCATGTTTTGCCTACGTGATATTCAAATATTCTTGTGTCTCATAACAGAGAGAGCCATAAGCCTATCAGCTCAGTGCCCAGCAACAAGACCTTCCCTGGCTAAACAATGTAATACCAGCTTGAGGTTATCGGAGTGTGTAGGTATAGCCAGGTGGCTTATCAGAGACCTTGAACTTGGTACATGGTTAGAAAGACTGCTTGATGCTTTTATCACAGATGTTTCTTTGCTTGGAGTGTTCTTCCTGACTTGGCTTAAATTCTTATGAGCAAATTATTGTACATATGGATTAAAGTCAAGCAGCCTATTAATGGGAACCTGATTACCATCTATCTTTTCAAATACTTCTAGAAAAAATATAATTTTAAAAAATGAGAAGTATGTAAATGAATTTGATATTGTTATTGGAACGTATCATGCAAGACTTCTTCACTTCTTCAGTGCAGGGAACAGAGCAAACAGGGAAGTGACAGAGAAGCAGGGAAGAGAGATAATCTGTTGGAGATAGGAAAAATGTCCATCTATTTGTGGTGAACTTAAGCAATGTTCTGAAAAGTCTGCAAAGAAATCAGAGGTCCTTTCAAGTGCCCTGGAGACATTGTCCTTGCTGCTGCTTAAGGACAGTTACCTGTATACAAGAATGGACTGTCGTAGTGCTGTCCTTACTGCAAAAATACTCCTTTCATCATTCCTATGTCCTAGGATGCTGGAAAGACTTTTTTTTTCTCTTCCTCTTCTTTTTCTTCTTTCATTTTCACTTCTTCTTTTGTTTCGTCTTCATGTTTTGCTCTTTCAGTTTTTACTTATGTATATACATACACATACTTCATGCAAAATTATCTGTGAATCTGTATGAAACAAAAATATGAAATACGTGAGTTGTGTGTGAATATACAAATATATATGTGTATATACTGATCATATATATCATAAAATGTTCCGAAATTAATATATCATATGTTACATCATATCATATATGAATGAACAGGTGAAAATTTTCTAATTAATCTTTTCTAATACAACATTCTGCAAGGTGGGATTTTGCATTTTGCAGAACCATCACTGCCTGAAATAAAGCAATGTAGACAAGGAAGCAAATTAATACATTGGTGGGTCATAAGACTTATTCATCATCTACACTGGATGGAAAATACAGCTAATATTCATAATATTCAGGAAATTCTGTAACTTAGTTACCCTTTTCTCATTTTTCTAATTCATCTGTGAAACTCAAAGATGCAGGATACATAGGAAAAAACAGCTGACTAATATTGAAGAATGAGTTTAATCACTTTTGAAGAATGATAAAATTAGAAGTTGATGTGGACAGAATTTATGAGGACTTTAAACCTTCATATTTAAGACATAAACTGATCAGCAGACAAGGTCAGAAAAGCAAATCTAAGTCCATTTGTGAGTATCTGACAATTTGGCAGGTATCCTACTTCTGAAACATTAATTTCTGGCAATGCTTAGAATATATTTTCAAGAAAGAGTACGTCATTAGCCTGTTTCAGTATGTAAACTTTTATGATATAAATGTTTTGGAATTTTTATATATTTATCAAAAACCTCTACATTATTTAAAATTCTTTGAATGACAAAATAGAAACGAACACTGAAGGAGATGTGGTACTGCTGATTTAAAATCTGTCTGAACCCAACATTCCCAAGGTTATCATGTCTCTCTTCTCCTGGATGTGCTCTGAGAAAAGCCTCTCTGCAGACCTGTTTCCCCACTCATGGGCACACCGCGCTAAAGGCAGAAATAATTGCAATAGGTGGTGGTAAAGACGTCTCAGTACATGTTTAGATGAGTTTCATGTGGACTTTCGCTCACAGGTAAAAATCATGTTTGCTGACCATTCAACCGTGCTTTGTTATATCCCTAATACTGTAAGTCACAGAGGAGCTCTCACCATGCTTTTCCTTGTTAGTTTTTCAGGAGGCAAAATCCAGGCAGCTGGTTCCTGTCCTGTGATCACACTGTTGGCTGTGTTTTTTCTCTTGTGTATCTATATGCTGTGCCAGCTAAAATTTACCTACTACTGGTTTCACACAGACCTCATAATCACTTCAACAACATATGCCAAATTTTATTGCATACCTTTTTCATGAAGCAATTTCTCTCCTCTTTCATCCAGTTCATACCTACCTGCCTACCACTGAACTTCAGAAACCAGCTTGGTTAGTCCTGGGGAAGGAAATGTAAAGTTCGCTAGCAAATATCAAATAAATGTTTTGAAGTTACTGAAAAGAGGCAAGCATATAGACATATTTTTGATCGCATTTGGAGAACCTGAGTTTAAACGCTGATCATTAGATCATCAGTAGTTCAAACAACAGAAGTAAAGATCAGCTCTTTAATAAGCTCTCCAATTCAATGGCTGCTTCAATCCAAATCTAAATTTAGGATTCCACCAGGTGTGACTGAGTGTTGTTATTAATTGAAGATTTCTTTTTCATACTCTTACAGGAAATGCATTCTTCATGTTTTACAATTATATTAACTGCTAAGTCTTTTGCAGTTAAGATGCAATGATTCTTGGCTATTTATAGAGTGATCCTTTTTTTAAAGCAATATGTTTCACCTGTGATTTCATCTCTCTGAACATAGAATTTCAAAACCAAGTTTTCACCTTTTATATTTGAAAAAAAAAAATTTTTTCTAGTATCTTTAAAATAAGTTTTCTGTCATTTTCTCTTCCTTTTTTTCTGTATAAGTTACTTCTACTTATGTAAGCAACTTGTTTTGTTTGACACTAATCATCTTAATGCTCATAACATGCGATAAGGAAGAATTACTGAAAACTGAAGTTGGTCTCAAATTAGAACTTCCAGGTCCAAATTCGAATCCTTCTCCAAAACATCAAGGCATTCAGCTTTGAGGAGTCATAAAGTTCAACTCTGAGATCAAGAACACCTGGTAGTAAAGTTGCATTGCCAACCTGTGGATAGAGACCAGGCTCTGAAGAGCTGTAATTTGGGTGCATGTTCAAGGTGGTTAGGTGACAGATACTTCTCCAGAGCAGACATCCATGCTCTGTCAGAAGGAAAGGCTTCTCCATGTGCCCTGTGGGACTGCAGGAAAGGCCCAGGCAGGGGAGCCAGACCCATTGCTGGGACTGTCCAACATCCACACCTTAAAGTGTCTGTACATGTCCATTGCTGGGACTGTCCAATAAGCACAGACCAAAGTGCCTGTACATGTCTTGAGACCCCCATAGGAAGTGCAGGGGTTGAGGGGATACCTGCATAATTTGTAGTGAATGAGCAGTTGTAGCTGGGTTGGCTGCTCACCTGTTTAAGGTTATGTGCATGCTTGAGAGTGGAGTGGCATAAGAAATGAATTTCCCATCAAGGATTCTTTCCAGGCACATAGTTTTAGGCCCAAAGCCAGCCTGTGGATTTAAGAAAAGACCATCACCAATAGCTCCATGCATGACAAGGTAGCCCCTCTGTCCAAAGCCCTTAGCTAGAACTGTTTTGTGATGTTCTCTGTGCAGCTGGCAAGAAGGAGCGCATACCTGCCCTCATGCCAAGGCACCAAGGAAGGTGTAAACAGATGCAGGCTTTGTTCATTAGCATAGGTACCTCGTGTTTTGGAGGGCAGAATGCCTTTTGCCTTACTTACCCAGCAAAGAGAAGGACAGCCTGAGGTGCTCAGCCTAGCGTTTCGTTCAAGCAATGAAACATGTGCCACTGTAACGCTGATGGGAACATAATTGCTTACATGACAGAGAATCGTCGAGATATGAGACATGCTGTACTGAGGCTGCGGTGAGGTTAGAAGTTTTGACATACCAATAAAAGCTCCATGTAAAAATGTTTAGTTAGTATCAAAGCCATTGATGAAAAATCTAAGGAAGGACTAGATGTCACGACGGTTAATCCTCCTCTCGAGTATCTGACCTCTGTAAGGCTGGAAGTAAAATAAGTTAAATGAACTCAGCATAATTCCTTGTGGTTATCTGTCACAAAACCGCCTCATGATTCAGCACTCGTGTCAGCCTGTTTGGGGGAGGCTCTGCTGCGAGAGCAGAGGGCTGTGGCAGACCAGGACCGAGGCATAACCTGCTGATGACCGTGTGAGAGAGGACATTCACACCATACCTACCTACCCTTTGTCTTTTTTCCCCGCTGATGTTGTTGGCTCCAGATTCTGGGTGTTTGAGGACACAGTCATTTGCCATGCTCCAACTTTGAGGGAGAATTTTTCAATTTTTGACAAGGCCCTTAGAATCACATTGCAGAGGAAAGGGTGTTATTATAATTATCAATATCAATAGTAATAAAAGTTTATTAAAGGTCATTAAAATGAAAGGGGATGGCTATAGATCCCATCACTCTGAATTGACTCCCTCCTCTTGTGTTAATTAGAAAACTCAGATAATGGTTCTATGGGGGAGTGCAAGGGAAATTTAATTACGAAAGTTTAATGGGCCACTATCTACTTCCTGCCAGATTAAAAACTGATGATTTACACTATTTTAGATACTACTGTGGGCTCGCTAACAAAATATGTTGCAGAACAAAGAGTAATGCAAGACTTCACCCAGAATATTTTGCTCATTTTTAAAACAAAGATGTAATAAGGCAGACCTGAAAACCAAACAGCTGTGACAGAGCTGTTACCGCCAAAACCTGATAGGAACTACAAGCAGTGTTTGTTAGTTTCTTCAGTTTATTATTTATTATAACCAAATGAATAGCACATTTGCATAAGCAGAAATGCCTGTCCCCTCAAAATGCAAAAAAAAAAAAAAGAAAAGAAAAAAAAATGCCAATCCAAATTAGCTGTAAGGTCATTTATCAGTTATTGAGGAAAGCTGGAAAAGTCACACTGTTAATTTTTAGAAGTTCTTGGATTGGAATTTGTGTTTATAAACATAAGTCAGGCTCTTCAGTCCATGGTCTCCATCCCACCAAATTTCATGGCAGTTTTTAATAAACAGATATTTAGTGAATTATTGTGTAATATTTTTGTCTTAAAACACAAACGTTAGACTTTAAGAAATCAAAATGCTTATGGCATAAGTGTGAAACAGATAAAATCAGTTGGCTTTATGTCCTCATTTTCAGATGCCCTAGACACACAATTTATGGGGAGTTATGACTAGTCAGAACCTCAAAATTATTCACTTTTTGGAGAAGGTTGAAATCTGGCACCTGAAATTAGTGGCTATTTTTGAAACATTAGTCTTCATCAGCTCATTAGGAGTGATAATTCAGCAAAGTCTGCAAAGCTGCTCCAGGAATCTTTCTTCAAGTCCTCTATTCTACCTGCTGGTTCCATTTAATGCAGAGACTTATAATTAAATTTCTGTTTCCATTTAATGCAGTGGTTTATTATTAAATTTAACTCCTCTCCTTAACAAGCTCTATTTTTAGTGAAAACACTGTATCATATTCAAGTGCGACTGACACATAAATTTCCAGTTGCATTTTTTTTAGAATTAAATGCTTAACTTTAAAGGGTTTTTCTACCAAAAAAGTGGAGCAAAAAATGTGATGTATCAAATGCTATATTTTAAAATGAGAGTAAAAAAAAGAGAGGAGAAGAAACAGAAGAAGAAACAATGCCTACAAGCAAAAAAAAATAAATCTAGTGTACTCTGTTTCCTTTTCTGGATAGGTTTTGGTGTCCAAAAGTTGAGAACTCAGCATTATAAAACCAGGGCTGGTTGTCAGTTCTAATTTAGGTAGATGTAGACAGTTTTATACAGCAGCTTTGTGGCCTGGAGCTGTCTGTCTTGCAGTCAGAGGCCCACTGTGTCAGCTGCATGTCCTTGAACATTTCAGGTAGAATGTAGCTCTGGGAATTGCCTTTCTCCTGGACTTCAGGTGTGTAAACAAAGTCTCCTACCTTTACTAATTTATTACCAGGTAATGAAACAACATAAAGGAGAAAAAAAAAAAAAAAAGGTGTTTGAACAGCACTGTTCTTCGTATTCTTCAAAGACCTTAAGCTGCCTGGGTGTACACAGGTTGGGAAATACTCATTTTTCTTGATCTTTTCCACAGAAACAGGGTTTGCCTACCTGCTCTGCAGTTTGGATCTCTCATCATACCCATCTATATAGCACAGCTGCCTTCAGAAAATTCTGTTTATGCAATGGATATCAGTTAAAGCTAAATACATTTGCATCAACACAGAATCTAGTTTTTACTGAGCATTTTAGCCTTCTGTGTTTCGAAGGTGCATCTAAATTCATAAATAGTGTAAAAAAAAAATGGCAGAGCACTACAGATGTCTAGACTTCACTTGTCTAGACTTCAAATATGTAATGCTGAATAGATATCAAAATTGAGTGGACATCTTCAGAAACGTAACTGAGAAGAGCATGCATAGGAACATTTGCGTGCCTTGCCTTTTATTTGCAGTGAATGATTCACAGCTAAGCTCTGTAAAGTATTAGTCAGTTCACATCACTGTAACCACCAAACCTCAGGAAAAAACCCTTACTTTTTGAGATGTTACTTTAAGACAGCTGTTACAGCTATAGGACTTCATTCTATTGATAATGAAAGAGAGAGAGACAGAGAGAGAAAGAAAAAATATTTAAGTTGATTTCAAGTGTGGGTTTGTTTTTTTTTTATTGTGATCCTTTATTTGATTAAGATAGCACCATAATTAGTCTCAATGCACTAATACGTTGTTGGTTTTTTCCAGACACTTAATAAGGACCATTCATTCTCCAAGGGGATTGCAACCTGAAATCTTGCTGAAAGACTGGTGCTACAACAGAGGACAAAGAGAAAAGAAAAGAGGTGAATTAACTGGGAAAAATGCCAGTTACTGTCTTGATCACATGAGTGACCATATGCTAAATGACACGGTAAAATGAATGGATGCACAGTCTGTTGATTTAGTTGCTTTCTTTTCCCTTTTCTTTCTTGTTTGATTGTACATGATGTAATTGTTCCACATGGCAGTGTCCACTGTTTCCTTACCGTGTCCACTATTGTGAGAATAATTGGAATGTGATCCAGCGTTTGAGTGGCACTTACATTACTAAAATGAGGGATTGAAAGCCCTGCTAAAGTGATACAGAGCTATGAATTTAAGGCTTCAGCACTCTGAAGCGTTATGGGCCAGAGCCTCAACTAGAGCAATTGGTGAAGCTACTTTAACATCAGTAAAATTCTTCAAACTATGTGTACTAGCGAGGGATCTCGCCCCTTTATGCCGATGGATTTGCCTGCTGGCATAGATTTGGGGTTGGCTGAAAAGACAACAGTGATCTTTTCTTGGCAATTCCTGAAAAGCCGGACACTTAGTTCAGCATAAATGTGGTTCTGGCAACCTTTATGCTCTGAGTTGTGTCGGATCTTGGGATATGGATCTGATCCTGCAAGATGGTGAAGAGGACTCATGTACTGCCCAGCGTGTCGGGCTCCTCCTGCCGAGTCCGCACACAGATGTTACACTCACTTCCAGCTGAGCATTCAAGTGGAGAGTTCCAAGAGGAGACCTTGGCAATCAAATGCTAAAGCGTTAAGATGCAAACTCTGTGCTCTTTTTAGCAGAAGAAATCCAGAAATCTGGATCTAGTACCAAAGATGGAAAAAATACCAAACTGTGGCTAGATGTCAGTTTTATTGGTATACTCATAAAGAAGTTTATCTCAATATTTTCAGGAGTCTCTCTAGTCCCCCATGCTTTGTCTATAGAATACTTACGTATTTTTTTTTTTGCAAAATAAGTAAAGCTAAATAGTTATCAAAACAGGATTCAAATGTTCAATTTTTCAGCTGGTTCTATGACAGATGGCAAAAGAAGGGATGAATGCACAGATAAATACAAATATAAGGAATTAATATGAATCTACTCTGTGTTCCCGGAGAGAAAGCAGTTAAAGAAGATGACTTTTGCATAATTTCAGTTTATTTAAACTGAAAACTCTGTATGGGAACAACTGCTTTTTGTTATGTGTTTGTTAAGTCCAGCCACCAGAGGATTGCCAGCAGGGACTGCAGTATTAATCATGAAAGCCAGGGCTTCTTGCAAGTCAAACCACAGGAATTTTTTTTTTTTACTGCATATTGATTTTGAACAAACAAGTTACCTAGACAATTAAACAAGTTAAACAAAAATTATATTGTTTCAGGCAATTATCCACATGTGTGCTGACCTCATTTGGGGAAATAAAGCATTTTAGATTTTATTACCCAGAGTGTCAATGAAAAAATATTCAGGTGATATCTCATTAATGGTTTCATTTTCCCAAACATTGTACAAAGTCACTGCAATACAATGCCAAGTCAATCTACCCATTTGATCTTATATAACCTTCAGGGAACATTAATAAAATTCTGACTCAGATATGCCCTCTGTCAGTCTCTTTTTAGGCATACAGGTGCTTAAATGTCCTTTACATCCTACTGAATGGGACTTACGTTTAAATTTAAGCACAAATGTCAATACTTTTCTGGACAGAGATGCTTGCTGGAATGAAGGCCTCTGCATCAGAATAAACATAGTGATTGATAAGAGTGTACACAGAGAATTTTGATTCGGTTTACACAACCTGTGGTATCATGAGGTTAGAAAATCAAATTGCTAGAGCAATTTAGCATATTCTTGTACCACCACCTGTGTTCTACTGTTTGCACAATTCCTTTCTTTTTAAGAGACTCAACATGTATTATAAAGTATTTCTAAAGATTTTCAAACGTTTCGTTCAAGAATTGAGCTTTGTCAGTGACGGAAAAAAGAGCTTTTACAATTCTCTAGCAATTCTCTAGCAAAGTCATTTAGGACTCCCAGAGGAAGACTGGAAAAATCTATCAGCTATTGTAGAAAGTGCATTATAGTGGAAGGAGCTTAGTATGAAACACATGCAATCAATGATGGGATACTTGAACTTTGCTTGTACAGTTATCTCCTTAGGGAAGGTATTCTGTAGGTGTTGAACTGCTTTTTCTGAGATCAAGAAGCCACAGAAATAAAGTGATTTTTTTTTTTTTTTTTAAGCCCTGACGGAGCATGGAGGAGTCTGGCAAACTGTTCCTGAATGCTATGATTTAGAGTCACCAGGGCAGTTGCAATGGCTCAGTCACCGGTCATATGGGTGTTATCAGATCCCAGGCAGGTAAAAGTCAATGTGGGAACTGGGAACTTTCGAAGTGTGACATTCCCTCTTTTGCAGGTACCCTGTTTTGTTTTGGCATGTTCCTTTGGCTCATTTGTGCAGTGGGTAAAGTACCACTGATAATAGTTGACATTAAAAAAGTTAATTTTCCAGCTCCCACTGCACAGGTCCCACGGATTTTCCTCACTCCCACTAGCAATGCCTGTGTCCTGCTCTGGCTGCGTCTGTGATCTGTCTGAAGACAAGGGCAGGAAACCAGAGCTGCCTTAGCTGAGCACCTTGCCAATGGATTACTGAATTATGCTGCACCTTTTTTGCTTTTTCTCTGTCCTGGTGAATCTTGTAGTCTTTGCTGTATAGTGTCTCCACTTCCAGAAAAGTGGGGAGGGTTGCCCAACAGATTCGTGCTTAGAGAATTCTCCTGGGAGTTCAAGATACAGTTTTTAATCTATTTGTATATGCTTTTTGGATTGGTGACATAATGTTGCCCAAAATCCAATAAAATAAATAAAAGCCCCACCACAATCTTGTAATTAGATTTTTCTTTTTTTAGCGTTTGGCAGAGGGAAGGTCAGACTTGCAGACTCCACAGTCTTCAAAATACCAGCTATTTTTAAATAACTCGTTAAAATGATGCTTTCACAAATTGGTCCAAGACGAATATGTTCTATTCTGAACTTGACTGGACATAGTGCACTTTGTGTCTCATGTGGATGAAATTCTTGGAGAGGTGAGAAGAACAAGCAGGTTAGTGTCTTGGTTCAGAAGACATCTCAGGGAAGGCTGCTCATCCAGAGTCTCCAATACAGATGTGTGAGGGGAAGTCAGATCGTCAGTCTTCAGCCTCTTTCTGAACCCAGAAGAAAAGTACATGGGACCTGATGGCTCTTAACTTACTGGAGCCCAGAAAAGATGAAGAGTTGCAAAGTTTGTGAATACATCTTTTGATTAAATTTTGATGTAACAATTTACTTTTTTTTAATTATCTTTCATTTACAGGGAGACCTCCTAGCCCCTTTGAACTTCCTATTTTGAGAGAGATCCAGCTTTTGGCATAGACCATGAAGGCAGCTATGCAGGGTAGCAGACTGATGGGACAAGAAATCATGGCTACATGCAGTACTAAAGACTCCTGTAGCAAGAGCCCACCTTCCCTGGCGCTAGCAGAGCAGCTCCCCAGGTTGGTTCCCTCCATAGCCTCTCAGTCTCTCCTTCAGCCTGGTGAGGAGTTGCAGGAGTGTCCCGGTTTTGGCTGGGATAGAGTTAATTCTCTTCTTAGTAGCTGGTACAGTGCTGGGTTTTGGATTTAGTGTGAGAATAATGTTGATAACACACTGATGTTTTAGTTGTTGCTAAGTAGTGCTTATCTTAAGCCAAGGATTTTTCAGTTTCCCATGCTCTGCCAGCAAGCAGGTGTGCAAAAAGCTGGGAGGGAGCTTGGCCAGGACAGCTGACCCGAACTAGCCAAAGGGATATTCCATACCATAGAACGTCATGCCCAGTATGTAAACTGGGGGGAGTTGGCGGGAGGGACCCATCGCGGCTCTGGCATCAGTCAGTGGGTGGTGAGCAATTGCATTGTGCATCACTGTTTGGTTTTTTTCCCCCTTTTTTCCCCCTCTTCTTTTTTTTTGTTATATTCCTTTTCATTACTATTATTATTATTATTTCATTATTATTATTGTTAGTATTATATTTTACTTTAGTTATTAAACCGTTCTTATCTCAACCCACGAGTTTTACCTTCTTTCCCGATTCTCCTCCCCATTCCACTGGGAGCTGGGGGGGAGTGAAGGAGCGGCTGCGTGGTGCTTAGCTGCTGACTGGGGTTAAACCCCGACAAGGAGTCCCCTGCTTGCCCTGCCCTGGCTCCCCCAAGCTCTCCATGGGTGCAGGAGTAGCTGTTCCTGCCTTGGCTGCCCCAGAAGGGAAGAGGAGAGAGGAGCAGGGAAGGAAAGGAGGCAGATCAGGTGCTTGCTGTCCCAAACTCTTCCTCTGGCCAGCAGTGCCACACTGGCCTTGTGCTTAGCACTGACGGAGAGGCAGAGACTGGCAGCCCATCCTGCTGTGCAAGCACTGAGTCTTTTGACTGTGTGCAGTAACAAACAGGGCTAAGAAGTTGCACGGTTTCAGTGCTGGAAGACACCAGGGAGAAGACAGTGCCTGGGAGACTCGCTCTGCTGCTGCCACAAAATAACCTTTGCCTAACCTGCTGGAGAAGTCTTACACCTGTTGTGAACTGTGAATTTTTGCACTACGGCTGTTTGTGTAGAGGTGGGTGTGAGCAGCAGTCAAGCATTCATGAAGAAAACTTCAGTGAGACAGTTCCTCAGTCAAATTAAATGGTATCTTGGAAAAGGGGTCCTGCCTTCAGTGAGTGATCTGAAACTTTTTTCTGTACCTTCTGGTCAACAGGAGACTCTTCTGCTAGACAGTGCTATTAACATCTCTATCTCAGTAATTGTTGGAGACAGAGCCTGGGAGACAAGGGTTTGCTCACCCATGAAGAGGAAGAGCAAGTGTTTGAAGAGAAAACTTTATAACTGGTGCTGAGGACATAGATCAGAAGTTAGATGATGATTTGTTTCAATATTTAGATATTCTGTAATTGGTATGTGTAACAAACAAACAGCTGCCTTCTTAATATCCTCTTTAGGATGTATTAGGGAATCTGTTTAAGATTGTGTTAGGATTGATTATTTTAGTATTAATAGGATGATTTAACATATTTTGTGATCTAATATGCTTCTCAGTACTGTGTCTAAGTTGTTGATTTGATCCAGCCTGACAGCTGAATTGCTCTCTTCATAGGTTAGTAATTATGACTTTGGTGACATACAGTTTTCAATGTTATTTTTGTTTAAGTAGCTTAATAAAAGGAATAAAATCAGAGCCAGGCATATTTTTTCAATAAGTAAAATGGGTCTCAGACCTCTGATGACCTGGGTGTAGATCAGCCAATCAGCCTAAAAGCTCCCCCCAATAAGCCCTTTGTTGTCTCACAGGAGAAGTATGTGAACTGGAAATGTACTTGAAACCACCACAATAAATATGTTTGTTCAGGGAAAAGTAAAAGAGGTGAACCAAGAAGCCTGACATGACTTCAGTTTTGAGGAAAAACCTGTTTGTGTCTAATACATTGCAGAAATTGCTCAAGAACATTTTGTCCTTGTGTAAGGATTGCCCTGTAATGCTGCTAATGTCCTTAGGTTGAGACCTTGGGTTATCAGCTGTGTATGTGCCGATCATGCAAGTTAAAACTGATTTTTTTTAAACGTAGTTTTTATCTTCGTGAGTTCACGACACTTGTTCCTTGAAGCCAGATCTTCTCCTTCCCCTGCATTTTCTTTTCTTTCTCCTTTTGGCCTGTCTTGCTTCCACTGTGGGCTGAACGTGCTTCCCAATGGCAGTGAAACCTCCAGATGGCACATTACCAACTTCTCATAAATTAGAACAGGAGAGATGCGTAAGGCATTGGAATTCTTTGAGGTTTAGGTTTATAGGGATTACAATAAATTCAGTCAGATGGGAGGGTCATTATGTAGCGGTGGAATGCAGATAACATTGTTCTGCTTTTATTTTTTTCTTAAGATCGCCATGAGATAATCTCTTGAAGGCTGCAGAAAGCGTTCTGCACTTGGAGGTCCCTATGATTTCACATATGCAGATCTTGTAGGAAAGGAAATCCAGAGCCGGATCAGAAAAAGGAAACTATGCTCATAATTTGAGCCCAGTTCTGCAATACTTTCATACATCATATAGGGCATGCAAGCCTTGACTGTTCACACTCTGCCAGCTAATGGCCTCAAAGCCAGATCAGGGCAAACCACAACTCTAGTTAAATGTGGTAAAATCTTTCTCTAAACAAGGGCTGCAGAACAAGAGCCATTCAGTTTAGGCAGAACAGCATATTAGTGCCACACCAGAGAATCCTTTCCATTGGCAGGCTCAGAATCAGCCTGCCTGATTACGAATTTGCTCCAGTTATTAGGAGGCAATTGAAGAAAAACAATGCCATGAAAAATGTGAGATGAAATGAAGCACTCTGTTCTGAAGAAAAACAGAAGAATAAAAAGGGTGTTCGTTGTATTTCTTCTTATGCCGCCGCTTTGTTTCACTGAGGGTCAGAACATCATTCCTCCTAATCACCTGGTTAGGCCCCCAAATGTATCCCTGTTAAGTGGAATTCTTTGCTAATACTGTCCTGATTAATTAAGAAGCAGTCTTTCCCATTCACTGTCATCAGTGACCTATCATTCAGTGTCGCTATCCTTCACTGTCATTAAGTAGAGTATGCATATACTGTAGTAGGTAAGATGATTTCGGAGACAACTATTGATCCTTTCCCAGTGGTCTATTGCTGGTTAATGAGCATTAGTTTCTTTAATGATGTTTAATGTTGGTGAGTTATTTTTAAGTGGTACATGGCCTGACCCTGGAAAGTGCTGAATGCCCTTAACTCCTGTTGACTTCAGTGAGAGTGGAGGGCACTCATGAGATCAGCCCATAGGTCTTGTGTCTGAAACGGTAGCAAAAGCTTCTTTCTGCATTCAGGCAGTGGTGACCAATGCTCTACAGCCAGAGAATAGAGCAGGTTCTCGTAGAAGGGATTTTAAAGTCTTGTTTTTCTTTCTAGCACTGAAATGGCCAGCTCTTGAGAGAAGGGACGATTTCTACACAGGACAGACACCACTATTCTGGCAGCTCTTGCCTTCCTTTTATTTTCTTCCCATACCTGTCACTGTCCTCTAGCTTCTTCCTTTGCCAATATGAAGGAAGAGGCATCTCTCAAACTCATCCACCCATCCTGCTTGCCTTCCCACATTCCCTTTACTTCCAAATTAAGTGGACAGGCAGTCTGTCACCATTACCTTAAGTTACTCCAACTCTTCTGAATCTCTTCCAGTTGGCTTTCATTTCTACGCTCTGCTAGAACTGCCTTGATTACCAAAAGCTGCCTCTTGGCAAATCTCAAAGTCAAAGTTTCTTCTCCTCCTCTTTGACCTTACCATTTTTTTTGTGACTATAATACTGTTCTACTCAGTATATTGTTCTGCCTGTGCCTTCCCCACTGCCTCTTCTGTTTGCACTGCTATTCATTACTTTATCATCCCTTTGGTGTGCATTCCCCCTCCCTTTCCCAACATTCTGTCCACAGCGCTCCGTCCTACGACCCTCTCTTCAAACAATCAACATTTTACAAAATGTAGGACAAAAAATATTTGCTCTCTCGCTCTTTGCATGTACAGTTTGCTCCCATATTATTTGGCTAATATGTGCAAGCCTCGTGGCACGTAAGATTCAGTCCGAGGTGATTTTCCATTTTTCTCTTACATAAAAGAGATGATGTCCTTAAATCCTTGCACATAAGAACAGTACAGGGCTACGAAAAGGAATGTATTTGACTAGAGAGAATAGAGTTTGTTTCCCAGAGACGTGGGCAACGCTGATTTCTGTCAGTGCGAAATACAGTAATGTTCTGTATGGAGACATAACAGTTACTTTCGGTCCTTTTTTTAAAATTAATTTAATTTTTTTTTTCATTTTTTAGGTATCGTGCAATGGAAATTATGGTAACTATACCATCTGACTTTACAGAAAATGTATTGAAGAAATAGCCCCAATCTGAACAGCTGATAACTTTAATAGAAATTCTAGGATAGAGTAGGTGGCTGTGACGTGTGTGCCCGGCAGTCGAATTTATCAGTTTGGTGGGTAACTTCACATACAGGAGAACGAAGAGAAAATACATCCTTGGCAGGCCTGTCTTGAAGAATAAGTATCAGAGACTGCTCATGTTAGAATTAATCCCCGGAGAAGGAGATCAATGTGCAGATGATGCAATTGTAATAAGTTGTACAGATACATATCTTTGTCCTGTGCAAGCATAATTTGTTGCATGACATTATCTGAACACAGGAACAGGGTGGGGAAATGCAACGCTGCACAGTGTGAGTAAATTTAGAGACACTTTTTCTTCACCTGTGTACAACAGGCTGGTTTTTGTCCCTTTATCTGACCAAATCACCAATTTATATTTTTTTCATTTAACAAATGAGTAAATGTGAAAGTAGAACTGAAGCAAAACCTGAAAAAAAAGAACCGGTTGCTCTTTTCGCTCTGCTCACAAACTTATTTTCTGGTCGGCAGACATACCCGTGGTGCTCCGCTGGCCCCACAGCATTCCGTTACAACTTGGCGTGCCGCGCTGGAGCCGGTGCCCCGGCGTGCTCCCAGCAGCCGGCTGGACTGGGTCTCGCTCTGGGTGGCTGCACGCTCGCTCATCACTGGTTTGTTAAAAAAGCCTGGGAAGTGCTCTGCTCCCAACAATTGTTGTTCTCACTAGTAGTGACAGCCCTCTGGATTAAAACATACCTTACAGGGCTGATAAGTAACTTCGCTGACTCCGAGGACAACCACAATAGCTGAACAGTGTCACTTATTTTGGATCCTGATTGCTTTCTTTACCTCTGGGTGCCACTGAGAGCGGGCTTTATGCCAGAGAAAGGGTTAACTGGGATTCTCTATAATTTGTTCCTATTTCCTTTCCCTCCCTTCAGCTCCTTCACAAAATGTTAATCTAATTGTGATAGTATCACTTTGATGACAATATGACAAGACAGACAAATTTGATTTTATTCTCCACAGAGCAAAGCATATGCTGCTTGGGAGACTTTGACAGAGAGAAGGACATAAAACAAATGGAGTTCATGAATATACAATTTTTATTGTACACAGTAGTGACATCCAAACTTCAGAGAATAGGTGGGTGAGACTTATGCTTTACTATTGAGATTAATGGGTACGTAAAAAAGTGCCAACAGAGAGTACTACAGTTTATGTTAAAAATGTCGACGTGGATAAGAATAATTTTCTTCTCAAGATGAATGATGCATTTAATGGCTGTGAGACATTCATGCCCAGTAGCAGTTCCTCAAAAGTAATTTTTTGTTGTTATTGTAAATTATATAATCTTAACTGCAATTATAGCCCTGTTTAGGTAAAGGTCAAGTTAGTACAGTGGATGGTTATAAACTAAGAGGGAAATTGGTAAATTTATTCCCTTGATGAAAGCTTATGAATGATTTTAAGCAAGATAATTTTTTTGTAACTCTATTTCTACTTTAATGTAATATAGCAAGTAAAGACAGCACACATTAACAAAGGGTAAATTAGATTTGTCTAAGTAAACATGTATCTGCAATAGGAGTAGTGTTGCTGTAGTAAGGACAGTCTGAAGGTTAAGCGCTCCATGTAAATGGTATAGATTCATTTTCGTGGAAAGCAAAAGGAGGGACAACCTCTGAAAAATTGCCTTTGATGGAATGCAATCTGTGCTCTCCTGAGCAGCGCATGAATACTCTGCAACACATGAAATTGTACCCACCTCTCGGTCGTAAGAAATTGGTTAGAGTCCTTTTGGTTTCAAAAGCCTGCCCTTAAACAATGCAATCTTTTTTGCAACCCCTTCAGACTGACCAGATTTGTTTTGTTAATATAGAGGTTAAAAAAAACCAAAAACAAAACAAAGAGGGAGAAGGTGCGATGCTAATGAAGGGTGTTTCCTAAACCAGGGCCTGATACAAGTTTTAGTGCTCACTTTTCATGTTTTAAAGTAAAACCTGAATGAAAACAGTTAAGGTCTCAGGAAGCTGTTTAAAACCAGAAGGAAGCTTTCTCAAGTCAGTGGCATGCTTTTGCTCTGAAAAGCCCGCATTAGGATATTTCACTTTTTCACAGTATTTAAGTGAAGCAAAAGCATCACTGCACATAGTTGCCATTTTTCCTCTGAGAACTTTTACCTATGTGAGCTGCCGCTGATCAATTTATCAAGCTGCTTTAAGTATGACTCAGGGTCTTCCTCACTCCATCAGACCACAGAGATGTTATCTTTTCCCATTTGTTTCTCTTCTGGAGATGCATGTATTAGGAAATTAGTGGGGAAAAATCTGCTTTGTGTTCCTTTTAGATGCCAGAGACCTTCAACTAATTTACACACAAATATATGTAATAACAAAATAAACATAGTGCTACATGGTTTTTTTCCTTCTTTGACAGATGAACAGCAATGGCTTGTTACTTGAGTTTGCCACCAATTAAAATGCACATTGGATCAGCTCTGGCCTGTCACCTACCATTATTGGGAAAAGTTGGCTGCGGGCCACGTTTTAGATGAGCGGGATTTTTTTACTTGGCCGTAGTGCTTCTCATCTCTGCTCTGTAAACTCCGCCTGGTAATTTAGATGCCGGGCAATCATTGCATCTGCTTTCTGGGGAGTTGCCTCACTTAAGGCTCTCGGGAATACCTAGCCATTTTTGTTACGTGCATTTTAATTGTGGCAAGGGGAAAAGTCTTCCTAATCCATCCTGTGTATGAAAGTATTATTTGAGCTGGTCTGAATACAGTAGAGCACCTTTGGGTCATGATTTGCTTAGATATACATTCATTTTTAGAACTTCTGTTAAATTTCTGCTTCACCCCACCTACCTTTGGACCTTTTTAATCTCAACAGTAGAAGTAAAACAGCAACATAAAGAGAGATGTGAACTCACCAGCAGCAACAGTGGGTTATTATTCATTTTAAATGTGAACTTGAACAAGTCCAAAAGAGCATAATCCTGCTGAATAACAAATATGAGGCATTACTAATATCTGGATGTGAATATCAGCTATTGCTCCCGGTCTGAAATGAAGATGAAATCCAATGGGGGAAAAAAAATGCAGAACAAGACTCATTTAAAACCTTGCTTTCTTGAATTACCTGCTACAAGGATGTTCGAAACAGCAAGACCAGAGCCTGATTATGGAGAAACAGTACCGATATTTAACAAAATGAAGTATGAAATGGATTGACTCAGAACTCAACAAGAAATTCAATTTGCAACTTAGTAAAATGTTTAGATAAAATTTTCTGAAGTGTTCAGTTTTTTGTCTTCTTTTATGAATGAGAGTTCAACTTAAAACATGCTGAGCTGCTGAGGAACCACACCGCTTGCTAATGTCACCTCTTTGACACTTGTTTTGTGCGGAGGTAAATAGCAATAAGATGGAAGGCAGTAGAAAATAAGGTCCATCGTCATTGCTCATTATTTGTAATTTGTGGAGTGTGACAGTGTGTTCAGCAGTATGCACAGCAGGAATAGAGGCGGTCTTTGCTTCCAAGAGGTTGCGGTCTAACATACAGATACAGATAAGACTGAATGTAACACATTTAGTGAAAGATTTTGAATTGTATTTTTAAAATTTTTATTCATCTCCTTATTGTCAAATTTGGGAAGGGCATGACTATTGGAAGGATACAGACATGCGTGAAGACCTGATATCGGACGATCTCTGTTTAGGAGGGACTAGAATGATTAGGAGTTGCTATCAGGATCCCTAAGATTGAAGAAAAACATATGTAAAATCAAAGGTAAACGTGGAGGTAGACTTGATAACACACAGGTGGGCTCGTATTAAACTGACATTTTTGGTGGGATGAAGTAAGCAAAAAGATTCAGAGGGACAAGACCCAGTATGTAGACCTGTGCTGAGTGAGGCAGAGTTTTGAAAATAAGGCATAGTCAAAAGTTAATATGGAATAAGGACTGAGGAATAAGGAGTTTTGAATAGAAAGGGATGTGAGCTGGGTGGCTTTTACCATTTCATGGAGCCCAGGCAAGGCACTTTATATAAATAATGCTTTAGTTTATATGGTGCTGGCTTTCCCCAGTTTAGATGCTATATGGTGTATCATTGTAACTATTTTCAAAAAAACCCACAAAACCAGCATTAATGTATATTTCTTTTTCACCAGAGTCAGTTATGAATATAATTTTCCTGAAAATTGCACAATTAATGAAAATAAAATCCAGCAACATAAAGATGGCACTCACAGCTTTGTTGCTTCTTGTGAACTTTGGCACATGCAAGCACATGCATATGCACAACAAGAGGTGAAAATCAGCTGGAAGTATGAGCAACCTTTGCTCAGTCTAGAAAATAAAAAGCACCATAAATATGGGGGCAGTGTGTGATAGTTCACTGCTTTGAGCTAGATCAGCCTGGGGATAGCACTAATTTACATTCTTAACACTTACATGGGGTTTTACTGTACTTCAGTGTTAATAAAAATGGCTAATTAACTGAAACACCCCCAATATTGATGGTATACTGTAAATGTCACCTCTGAAATACACAGCACATTCTTAAAGCAACACATTCCTGAAAGCGCCGGCAGCCCCTGGAGCAGATTCCCTTTTGCGCGGATTTGTTCCAGGGGAGCACACCATTGTGTTCGGCTCCAAAGCTGCGGTTCTGCCTCTCTTCCTCCACCGGTCACAATAAAATTTCCGTGGGAAAATTTGCAGAAGGCCGGCATAACTCATTGTTTCACTTGCGTAGTAATTAACAACTCAAACAGCGGCAAGGCAGCCGCCTATTCCTCTTGGCTGAATGTTAAGCTTGACCTACCCTCCCCTCTCCCCTCAGTTCACAACTCCTCTCATCTTCCAAAATTATATGAGAAATGATTTTTCATGCTATTTGCATGTTTTAGAGCATCCATCATTATCATGTACACTGACAGCTTTATACTTCAGCTGTGACAGAGCTTGAAAAATGCTAGTCCTATCAATCAACATATTGTAGGTTTCCAAAATAAGATCTTCTGCAGCTGACGTTTTCTTTTGCTTTTTCTTTTATTCTCTTCTCTTCAGCAACAATCTCTGGCTTGCTTTTGCTTTTCATTTAATTGCACAATGTCTATAGATTTTATAACACTACATTAGAATGAAATACTTCTGACTCGCTTCAGATTATTTGATTGAATTACTTCGCCATAAATCTTACCTATTTTCATCACAAATACTGACCTCAAAGTTATTTTAGTAACAACTCTCCTATTTCTACTGTGCTCAGCTTCACCTGCCCACATTATTTATGCACATTAATTTCACTCTCACCTCTCAGTCTGAGGTAATAAAATAGGTTTTCCCTAAATTTCACAAATTTGGTTCCAGTTAATTCTAAGTCGAAGTAACATTAAGCTCAATAAATCCATACCCAAAATGTAACTATTTCCTGAAGCTGCTTTTTCTTGCATTATTTTGGACTGTTTCTAAAGTCACTTTTTAAACGTATGTTTGCCAGTGAAGATGCTAGCCATTAAAACTTTGAAGCAGCTGAAGATCTTTTTCAGTGTTTATGTCAATTTTTCTCTCTTGTCTCCTCATCAAATAACAAGATAAAAAACTGTTTCAATAGCTAACATTATGGTTTGCTGGTAGTATACTGAAAGTATAGCTTCTTATTTTACTTTTCAAATCTTCCACTAGGCAAACTTCTCGGTAGATAATGTCTCGAGGAACCCCAGGAAAAACCCATAAAGAAGCCAAAAGAGCAACTGAAATATAAGAGAACCACAAAAAAAAAAGAAAAAAAAGGAAAAAAAATCAATCCTGGTGCTGCAGTTTTAGTGTCAGAAGTTAGTTGGTTCAATATTAGAGTTCAACTACATTTAGCAAAAGCCACCCTGTGTGAAAACTAGGGAAAATTAGCAGAAATTTTATTTGTGGAAATAGTAAAAAGAACTAGTCATACTGTAAGAATAAATTGGAAAAACTTCTCCATGAAGTTTTGATTGAGAACTATGGCAGTATTCTTGTTTATGTCTGAGAATCTTCCTGATTCCAGATTTCTAATTGCTGCTAGCTATCATGTTTGCCAAAGGAGACATAAAACAGGAATGAAAATACGCTGAAAAGCAAACCTACTAGTATTTCATTACTGATAATTTTTTTTATTGCCACATTTGAAGCTATAGCCTGACCTTATTGAAATCAATAGGAGTTTTGCCACTGATTTGGCCAAGGCCAGGACTTCACCTGCTGAAATTGTTTGGCAGTCTGAACAGCTGCACAGAGTTAGCTCTTCCAGAGCTAAACACAGACAAGGAGGATACAGATGACTTTGAGGTTAAATTTTGGGATAAAGAACCCATCCTCTCCAGTCAGATGGCTGTCAGGTTGCAGCCCAACCTCAACTGCTTTGTTTGTTGCAGAGTTTTCTAGGTGGTGGTTTTAATTAGGGATTTAGTATGGAGTTATAAAAACATTTTGTTGGCAGGTGAGATTAGCCTTGTTTGCTGATGTCATTGTGGAAATATGCAAAGGACTAAATCCTGAAGATTTTATTCAGGGCTCAGAAAGCTAAGAAACCCATGAAGTTTATGGCAGGAATAAGCGATGCCACAGTCTCCGTCCTGGGACAGGGTAGGGGCTGTGGAGCTAAAGCCTCTGGCCAAGAAAATCCTCTCCACCCCCAAATCTCCTCAGGCTGTCATGATATCTCTCAGTCTGCCATGGAATAGGGTCAAGGACCAAGTGAAACCACAATTTTAGAGCATGTTTATTGTTCTCCAGTAGATTTTACAATCAGAGGACAGAAAAGGTGAGTAAGATGCAAGAGCAACAGAGCAATTAGTCTTCTGCCTACGGTTGATGCAGGTTTCACAGAAGTACCGAACAATTGATTCAATGTAATGCTGAATTTTAATCAAATGGGAGAATAAGCCTACTTTTAATCAAGATTTTCCATAATGGATTATTTTCCTAATTGAATGAGTTCAGGAGACAAACAAATACAGCCTAGTGCTCAATGGCATTCTTCAAATATTGGTAAGCTTTCAATCTCAAATCACAATGAAAAGCTCTGGAGTAAAACCTCTACAGAACACAGCTGAAGGTTACATTCATCTTCTTAAAATAATCCGGGGTATGCAGGGGAGACCACTACCAAATTAATTCATATTTCAACACAATTACACCTACTAAAATATACCAATCCTAAAGGTCAGTTGCAGACCTAAATATGAACCTAGTTCCTTTTTTTTTAATACAAAAGATAGAGTGATTTGGAGAAATAATTTACAGAAAGGTGGAAATGACTCTCAGTAAAGGTATAAAAACTTAAAATCCAGAGATTTAAAAAAATGGAAAGAAACAGAGCCCCTGACTGTGTTTAGATTGAATGAATACTTTTTAGAAAATACAGAAAAATATTTAATTTTTTAAAAATTAAAAATATACTTGTAATGATGACTGAGAAGTATAAGTAGCATAGTTGTTGTATTGGATTGACACATTACTCTCTTAAGAGAGAAAAAAATGTATTGTCAGTGCAGGTGACGAGATAGTCTCATAATGGAGTTACCCCAAGGAATGATAAACTTTAAAAGAGAGTAGGAAAAGTTGAAATAAAGTCTATGAATTCTTACTCTCTACTGATAAAGTACAGAGGGGTTCTGAGGGGAAAAGGTTTTGTTTAGAAGTCTTTATGTTGATTTTGTTCAAATGTGTCTTTTATTCTAAAGGATTATAAATTGCATAAAAAATATCTCTTTGGAAATTTCTCATGAAAGTGCTTCTGCTTCGGGGAGAAACTTGGTCTCAGCTAGCAGGTTTCTTTCGGAGGCTTGTCCAATAAAAGTAGGGAAATGTTTTTTTGGTCTGCCAAGGGAATTGAAAGTAGTGTCCTCCCTCCTGCAAAATGTGCCTTGAGATGTTTAATTATCACCAGCAAATGTGAGCCATCAGACTAAAGCTGATCCAGGCCAGTGGCTCCAAGAGCACACAAGCTTGTTGGTTTAGTCTGGTGGTGAGAAGGACATTTCTTACCCAGCTGCAGAACCCTTAATGTCATGCCTAAATTTTCTTTGAAGGTCTCTTATTTTATATGTACAATTCTTGATCTAAATGTTTCAAATCTATGGAATGAGACCTTTTGTGGCTCTGTTTGGAGAAAATTCTGTAAAGTATTAAAGACAGAATGATACCAGTATCTGGTATCTTTCTCCTTATTAAAAGCATCACACTGTCTTCTGGATTTTTTATTTTAAAGCCTGCAGGAGCTAATAGTGTACACTATAAAATGCATTTCTCCTTTATCAGAAATTGAATCCTATTTCTGAGTTCCTATGGAGCTGCTTCCCTTTGGTATGTAAGTAACACTAAAGAACCCCTGACAAACTCATGTTATTGAATATTAGTAAATATTAATATTTGATCAGCATTCTCTTTTCTGTCTCTCCAGTCTCACAACAGTTATAACTGAAGCAGAGCTGTATAAACAAGTCAAGAATGCCACACATTTTTGAGGATTTTTCTGATTGATTCATCCCATACTCCGAGAACCTGCTGTTCAGCTGGATACCTGTCAGTAACACTTTACTATCACTAAATTATAGCACTGGTAAGTAACTAAAGATGTAGAGACTGATTAGGGATAAAATCTATGGTTTCATCACTAAATGTTGTAAAATTGATATAGAAAAGGTACATTTATATTTTAATTGGTGGGTAAGGCTAATTCTCATCTATGTAAATAAGCCAATTGTCACCTGAGTAAATAAGCCTTTCCTCCAGAATACATCAGAAGTAATTATATTTTGATGGTAATCATGAATGTACTTGATGGTATGAATCAAATTCTGCCCTTAAATACACACAAATTTTGCTGCTTTAAATAGGAGCATGACTATATTCAGAAAACAATATTAATTAAATTACAAGGTCTAGAACTTGAATCTGCTGTCAGTTCAAAAAACTCAATTACCAATAATCATAATTTTGCTTAAAGACTTTAAAGCAAATTTGATTCAATAAAAGGTTTTATTTGAAGGTCCACTAATAACTGAAATCAAGATAAAACTTTTCTACATAAATGCAAAGGGATAATTCAGAACTGATATAATCCCAAGCATTGCAATGTGTATACAGTGAATTTTATTTACTAGCAGGTAAAAACTGCTGCCAGGCACTACAGCAAATACCATTATTTGAACTGAAAGGACAACTGGTCTCTGAGCTCTGGAGTTAAGATGAAACCATCTATGGGTATTAAACAATCATATTTCATTAAAATATATTAAAAGCATTACAAATTATAGTTCCAGAGTTCTGCAGACTCTATAAGCGGATTCACTCATAGGTTAGTGGATGACTGAGGAAAAATGTGCAAGGATCAAAAAAAACCCCAAAAGATAAAAAATACTGAACAACTGCATTGTTCGGGGCAAAAAATACCAGATGTGTGTAAGGAACAGTCTAGTCCTTTATGGCAAAACGTCTGTAGTTTAACATTCTACCTGTGGCATTAGCTATAAAAAGGATACTTTTAAATCCCTAAGTAAGTAGGATAATAGTATCCTAAATCTAATAAAATGTGACATCAGATATCAGAAAATATGATTTTCTGCCAACCAGGCTGGTAAGCTACTTTATGTGACACTTTTCAAAAAGAGAACATTCTTCCTATGTCTCTTAACATTGTGTCTGAGGGGGTAAACTGCCAGTTAGGGGACATGTGTGACGATGAAGAGACCCTCTGTGCAGCTGACATGTTGTCCACTCATATATGGCTGCATGTCACCTCGTTTTTGCTGCTGTAGGACCCGGGGCAAGTATTTGATGCAATACTGGCTTTTTTCCTTCTCACTCAATATTTATTTTGTCTTGCTGTTTCCAAAGCTCTGTAAAACTGCTTTGATAGGGAGAGGGTTTTTTTCTGTTTTTTTTCTTTTTTTTTTCTTTTTTTTTTTTTTTTTTTGCCTAATACCTGTCTAAGAATCTAAGAGACCAAATACGCACGGTGCTTCAAACTCCTAGGAGATCAGAGATGTTAGCGTCTTGCAAGTGATGCTCAGTACCTCACAGGATTTGTAAGTGAGTCTGGTTCATTTTACTCCAATATACAAGACAGAAAACTAATGGAAAGATGTTGGGCTGGCTGGGAGTCAAAAGAAGCATAAACTGTGTGCAAGGAAGGTGTGCTCTCCAGGATGCACCCATTTTCCATCAGCATGCAGAGTTCCCCTTGCACGAAGGAAATTTCAGAGGATAATAAGTAGACTGCAGAGTCCCCTTCCCCTCTCATCTCCCTCACACACCTACCCATGCTGGGGCGCTCGGAGGAGGGAAAGTAATTACATTATTTTTCAGTCAGCCCGTACCAACCTCCCTTACTCATGCTGCAGGCGAGCTGGTGCCTTCCTTCATGTCCCCCAGTGGGTGAAGGGTAGCACTTGGACACAACTGAGAGGACTGACCTGGGGCTGAAATAAGCCAAACAGCCTTAACTCGCTGGTGTCAGGATACACTTGATCCCTTTTCTGCCGCCAGTCCTGGCTACCCAAACAGCAGGAACGAAATCTCTCTATGCCACATCTTGATGTGCATACATTTATCTTCGTAAAACTTCAACATAAGTTTAGGTGGGATTGCTTGCTAATCTGGAGCTGTTGTCCCAAGCTTCGTGTTCATAAGTCATTCTGAACCCTGAAGAGCAGAACTGGATGTGTCATCATCATCTGTGGGGTACTAATTATTTTTTATTTTTCCTGTTAAATTAATAGTGGAAGTAGTAATTGAACCAGGGTCCTTTTGGTAGCTTTGGTTTACCCTACCATAGTTATGCCAGAGTAAGCACAGAAAAGTAACTATGATACAACAGTTGAAGCTTTCTCATGTCTCCTTTGTTTATACCATAAAAACTTGCTTCCCTGAAACAGAGCTGAGCTAGTAATGGAGGGAAGCAGGAAGGGAGGCTTGTGAATTGTCTACACCTGAATGAAGACTGAACTGACCAAATTCACACAATCTTTGCAGAAAGAATATATATGTTTTGAGCTATGTACATAACAGAAGACCCGCAAATATATTGTGTAAAAACCATGTACACAATATTATCAGATCTGCAAATAGTGGCAACAATGGTCAAGATAGCTTGTTTTAAGCAGCTCTTGACAGCTGCTGTCAAGTTAGTACCTGTACAGTCAGGAAAGGATCATCGTATGGGAAGAAATGCAGAGATATGTGAGGAATTACTGTTCTCATTCACTTATGACCATTTCACCTGCACTCAGCCCAGGCCGCTGGTTTTACAACTCCTAGACATTTACACAGCTTTGGACATGTTTGTTATGTGCAAATGCAAAAGCATTTTTTTTTACCATACAAAACTGAGAAATGAGGCATTCCTTTCAGTGCATTATTTGTTAGAAGACAGTGGAAGAAGTACTTGTAGATAAAGACTCGGGGTACAAATACAGTCTGGTTTCATCAAGATAAGGGTGGTAAAATAGTGCCAGCACCTTATTTTAAAACTTTATACAGTATTTGCAGGATCACTTATCCATCAAATATATTGTATTTGTAAAGAAAACCTGATATTATTATGAGGTATAAAGATTTCTTTGTCAGTCATCACAAATGACCCCATCTCCATTTTAGTCATATGGAATATTCTGCAAGTACTTGCAGTGAATTTTGAAACCTTAACTCACCTTATTGCAAGAAGGCTTTCATAATTGTAAGTCCACTGAAATTTTCCTGTAGTAATAAATACGTCTCTCTCCATAATGACTGCTTTTTGTACTTTGCATGCCTTAATATTTACCTTCCATTCACGTACTTGACAGACTTGGTTATCCAACTGAACGACATAGCATTATACAAAAATAACTCAGTTTTTGTCAAGGGCTGGAAACAATCTACTTCTCTTTCATGACAGTTTGTAGAAAAAAGTATACTGTAAATGCAGACTGTGAGCCCATGCTATACAGGGCAGAAGGAAAGGCAGTGGTGGGTCTGCCCAGGCACTATATGAATTTCAAGCAGCACCAGGATCTGTGTACACAACTTCACGTGCTCGCATTTCCCCCTGCACCAGAGCCTCCCATTGCTGTGCCATGCTCAGAAGCCCTGAGCAAAAGAATTTTTTTTTTTCAGAGAATAATTGTCCCATCATAAAACACCTTTGCAACATCAAAGTGGCACAAGGGGGGCACAGAGGTGACAGCACCCAGTTGACATACTTTGAAGTTGTCGTTTGTTAGCAGTAGTGAAGCCACAGGCATGATCTGTGTGGGAGGCTGGGTGGATGTCCTTGAAGGTCCAATTATAATAATACTGAGAGAAAGAAAGTGTTTATATGTTGGGGTTTTATTTCCTTGAGTGCTTTTTCAGAGGCAGTAGTTTCATTTAGCCCAAAACCACGCAGCATTTCCTAATCTTCATTTTCCCTATGCCTGGGTTAGTTAAGTAGGTTTATACCAAACTTGCTGGGAGCGGCAGTTTCTGCAGCGAGGAAAACGTGCCGTAGCTCCACATCAGCCCTGTGGTCAGCCAGCGATGGCCTCTGTGGCAGTACAGATGTGACAAAGAAGAGCTGTGCTTTGACTTCACAAGCTTCAGTTGTTTCCTGCCATCCCTATTAGAAATTAGCATTTTTCGTTTTATGACCATTTTAATTATAGTTTCCTTATTTCAGTTCTACTAAATATGAATGAAGCAGGTGAAGTGTAGCCCAGTTGGAGCATTATACTGTTTAGTGCTGGTTACTATCTTTAGCAGAGAAGCTGGAATTCATTCTCATCTCATTTGCTGAGCGCTCTATCATTAAAGTGTCATTGAGAACTGACACCACTTAATTTTAGCAGCTTTCAATTCTCGTTTGCAGCAAGAATAGCTTTAAATGGAGAGGAGTGCAAATTACAGAGAGAGGGATATTTTTACACCACACTCAGCATTTTATCAAACAAAGCAGCCTCACGGGGAATAGGGAACAATACATTATAAAACCAAACTCTCCTCTGATGCTGGTAAATGGGTATTTAATCTTCCTATTGCAGGCATCCACTCTGATGAGCCTGTAATGAATATACTGCCTGGGACATTATCTGAGCTGTTGTGTTTTCCTATTCCCCAAAATATCCTTTAGTTTTTATTTCGGGTGTGGTCAAAGAATAAGCTGGGGAGCTCAGCTGTTCCCTGCAGACCACTGAGGAATCTGTACCTTGTTGCAGGCAAACCAGTTTGGGACATATTTTCCCTTCTCCTATTCATTGCATAATTGCTTTTTCCTCCCAGTGTAGTTTGAACCCTTAAGGGGTTAAGAAAATCACTTACTTGGGATCGGTGGCAAATTTTAACCCATTCAGCTTGGCTTCCCTGCCTAATTGGATGTAAAATATCCTCTTGCACTATATCTTGAGATATTGCCTTTCTGTTGGAAATCTGGTACTGAATAGATGCTAGGTTTACCTCTGTTATCTGTAACCTTTTCTCATCACTTACATATGTGAAAGTTCAAATTTCTAGCTCCCAAATTAAATCATTTTCTTGGAGTTAAGGTGCATTTGGGATAGGCAGGTGGATGATAGTCATTAATTTTGATGCCAGAAATACCAATAAATACCTTTTTTTGGATGAAAAGTTAGAACAGTTTTAGGTAAGGATAAACAGGTATTTGAAGGCATATTTACAGTGTTACAAAGCTTGATGTTAATGTCCATAACAATATCACCTTAAGGGTAGTAGGTATCTGCAGTTCTGTAGAAAGTCAGTACTCCGAAGTCTGAGGAAACTCAGACCAGTATAAGGATTCACACAGAAATCAGGGTCCCTGTCAACCTCCACTCTAACCTGTGGTGATGCCACTTGATTGAATTATAAGTATGATTAATACAGTTTGGAATAAACTTATTTTTACAAACGCTGTTGATTTTATTCATACATTTTTCCTGATGGTTTCACTGCAGGAAGTGTTAAGAGTAATAGTAGGTTCAGAATGGCTTCGTTTGTGGATGATGTGAGACCCTGTGAGGATTTTTGCTCTTCAGGTACTGATGTCTCTCTCATCCTTAAGTTCATTTTAACCCAGTTTTTCCCCAAGAGTTTTTTGGGGGTTTGATGTTTATTATGTGACTTTCCTCTTCTCCTACCTGCTCAGGTTCCTGCTGGACTTGCATGACGGTTGCTCACAGCTATTAATTCCTCTGCCAGGGGGTACCAGTGTCACATCACACATCTTGGGGGGAAGATGCTGGTGACATGTGCTGCCATGCGACCGCAGCCTGTTTCCCTTTCGGAGAGAAAGAGGGGAGGCAGAGGAAAGTGCCCACTGAGTGTCCCATGACCCACCTGGTGCCAGAGTGGGAAGGTGATGGGTGGATAAGCTGTGAGGCAGCGCGCAGCTGAGTAATGAAGTGATGATTTAAAACAGGAGAGAATCTGAAGGGCCAGCCAGGGACTGACGTTGCAATTAATTCTCCTAGTCTGATGTTTCGTTGGGTTACTGTATTTTGACTTGATTACTTGATGGAGCATGCTGGGGGTGAAATGATCTTGTGGGGTGTTGAGAGTCCAAGGTCAAAGGACATTCTACTGTCCACTGTTAATTTATCATCAAACTGAGAGGGAAAAACTTAATTCTGGGTCACATCTTCCTATGAAGCTAAAGAAAGACCATGACTCAAACTTTTATTTGAGTTTTTCCATTTACAGAAATATTTATTTCATCCAACATCACTTTCTGAAGTTGCTTGTTTTGTTCTGGGGTTTTTTTTTAAAGTATTATTTAAATTATTTGCAGTCATTGCAATCTTCATTATTTTGCTCTCAGTGTAAGATATTTCCACCTAGAGAGTTTCATTGTCAAGCTTTTCTCTGGCATAATTTTGTGTCCCCTTGAGCTTGCATTTAATACTAGCTAAAACAACATTGCTGCATCTCTCTTCCTTGGTCCCTTCAGAGTTTCATGTATCTCATTGAAGTCCCTCATAAGATCCTCTTTTCCAAACAATACAGACCTACTTTTTCTAACCTTTCTGAATATGTAAGACCCTTGAGTCCTTGTATCATTCTGGATGCCCTTAGCTTTGCCTCCTTCCATTTTTATGATACTTTCATGATAAAAAGAAAACTAAGACCATACATTTTACTCCAAATGTATGACCTCATTTTTTTTCCTTTATTATTTTCTCTGGTTTAGATAGCATTTGATATCTCTTTTTTTTTAATTCTTGAATTATGTTTTGGTTTGTATTTTTTAATTACTCCTGTAAACAGCTGCCTAGTAAGACTGACTTTGGTCTTCGTGATGCTGATTCTTAGAGTTCCACAAGGTATCCTCTGACTTGTAGGGATTTCTCCTATTTTGTACTTTTATAACTGAAATCAGACTCAGGTCTCTGCATCACTGCAGTGGCACTTTCCATCCTTGTTTCTCCCTCTCTTTTTAACATATCACATTTGAATTTTGTCCATCCAAAAGACCTTTTTATTACATTGCAATTTTACATCATCTGCAATGGTAGGAACAGGTTGTAGAGGCTTGGTGTGGCATGGCAGTCACAACTTTTTACTTCTTTGCGAAGTGTGTAAAGTCATAAAATAACTGTAAAATGTTGCTACCCCTGAGAACAGAGAGTAGTACTTGTGAACACAGCTGTGAAGCAGAAGGAAGCTGGCCTGATATCGTTGAGATTGCTGTCAGCAGCAAAATCACCTAAACCTTGTGCATTCAGCCTCTGTTCCTGCTGTGACAGCACAAAGCAGGATTGAAGAGACACTTGGCCATGGACGAGGTACAATTTCAGACTAGCTCGAACAGAAGACAGAGTCATAACTTAGGCCATCAGAGCATATTTTACAGAAGAAAAGAATGCTGGCTTTTTGCTACAAAATGTTAGTAAAAATCAAGTGGTTCTTAAAATAAAAATGTGCCGGTGTGTTTGATGGATAAATGGGACTAAACTTGAAACTCAACTTCAGTTTAAGACCTATGTTTGAATTTTAAAGAGCTCCTATCTACTACAGAAGTAGTATTTTCCTCTTAAATGTTTGGAATACTATTGTTAACACCAATACCTCTGATTACAAGAGCTGAGAAAGATCATATGGAAAAAAATTGAAATGTCTGAGCTTCTTCATTGTCAGTGTAGAAGAAAGGGGTCAAATGTCAATGAGAGTCAAGCTTCCAATATATTTTCACCATCTGTCAGATGTTCAGTGTTACATATTTTATTTAAAGTTTGATTTACTGTTTCCCTTGTATATTGAGTCATTTTTTGCCTGATGGCCTTACACCACAAAACAGGAAATGAGAAATTTTTTAGAAGATACTCAAATTTGACTGTAAT
>NC_059473.1:23876420-23916420 GCF_018139145.2 Gymnogyps californianus
TTTCCAGAAGAGTACTTGTTCCCAGCAAACTCCATATGGGGATCAAATACGATTTTAGAAATTGAGGGCTCTGTCCCAATTCTGCAATGCTCGGGCAACATGTTTTCCTACAAAGACAAGTTGCTTTGCCTCAAGTAATTTAAGTCCCGATGCCTCCTTGGAAGAAGCCTTAAAGAGGAACTTGTTTTGTAATTGGTTGGTCCAAGGCATGAAATACTAACATTGCCAGATCACAAACAGCTTTTCTCTCTTTAAGAGGAGTTACAGTTCTTCTTATCATCTGATACACTTCCAATTCTCAGAGGACTTGAGGGGGAAAGAAAGGTGACAGAGACAGGCTTATTTCCCCCAAGTAGTTTCCTCATTCAGCCCTATTTACCCTCAGGGTGGTTTAGATTAAGTACAGGGTCATTTTTAATTGCATCTGGATATCTGAAATTAAGTTCTAGTACAGGAAGAATCAGGTATTACCTCTTTTCCAGAGGACAGAGTTGGAGGAAATTCTTATCTTCCTACCTGTGTCAGATGACTGCATTAGCACAAAATGAATCCAAATCTGTAGTCCCCTGGATGTTGTGATGCATGTGAATGCAAGTTCGACATAAAGAGAATCCTTAATTAACTATATGTCCTTAGGGAGTTTCACAACACAAAGTTGCAGGGTTATACTCAGAACTCTTTATTGCTCGTGAATGTAGAAATCAATGTACGTTACTTTCAGTTTGTTTTGGTTTGGTTTTTTTACTTTTTGTAACTTCTGTTTTTGACATACCATCCAAAGTTCTTACTTTTCAGCAATGTACTTCATCTGGTATTTTTGTAAAGGGAAAATTATTCACCTGGTAACTCTGCTTATTTGGAGATACTGTACCAGAAAGCTTCCTTGCAGCCTACTCAGTCTCTTGGCAAACTGGAGAATTCTGACAGCAGAATCCAGCATTTTCTGGTAAAAAGAAAAAAAAAAAGCAAAAAGCTACATCTATAAACAAGTTGACTTTTGCATATATACATTAGAATTTTGTTCATCTAATCTTTTTAGTTTAATATTTAATATATATATAAATAAATAGAAGAAAACACAGACCATTATTAATTTGGCTTCTATTAGAAGGTTCCTCTTATAATATTGATTGGGCACAGTGCTTTCAGTATACTCTCCAATCAGAATTCAAATAGGGAATGTTAAGAATCAAGCTAGTGCATAAAAGCGATGTCTGCTGGGGGAAGACATACCACCTGCAGATGCCAACAGAAGTGGGGAGAGGAATGCTGAAGCCCCTTGAAGTTCCTAGCCTGTCTTGTGTTGAAGGCTTGAGAATGGAGAATGAAAATTCTGTGGGATGTTATCTTCAAAGATACAGAAGACGACAAGTGTTTCACATTTAGATCTGACAATTTAAAAAGAACACAGCAATTTTTGAGAATTAAACATGTTTCAGAAATGACTAAAACATTTCCGAGAGACTTGTTAGGCCAGTTTTCATAGTGAATTTCTTTTACACATGCTTGTTTGCATAATTACCTCAAAATATAAATATCTAAGTATAGCTTTGCATTTACAGTTGCTGCAACTGAATATGCAATACCTGACAATAGATACAAGTTCGGATGTGCTTTGATATTTGCAAGAAAAATTCTTTTACAAAAATGGCAGCATAGTCATTCCATACGTGTAATCAAAGCATATGATTTATTTTCAAGACAAGCTATTTCTTCAAAAATTTGTTAATTTTTTTTCCTATTGTTGAGTAGTTTTTAAGCCTTTCCTCTCATGTAACTGAACATTCAAGAAGCTGGTACCAAAGAAATCTGAATATTTTTTCCATGGTAGGTAAATATCAGGACTGTTTTCTTCCTGCATTTAATCACTTACCAGAGATGTTTATAATATCATGTGTTCCTGTGCCAGGGACAGACCATTATCTATTAAGGACAGGAAAAGTCATTCCAACTTTACTCCAGTAATTTAGGATTGCACAGTAACCCTATATGTTCTGCAACCTGAATTCCCTAGTAGTAATCCTTGATCATTTTTTTTTAATACAATAGGCATACTAAATATGACATTGCTAGTAAGAAAAATAATCCTTTCTTCAGGAAGCTGGCCCAAGGAGAGTAGAGATCTTTGACTTTAAAAGAAGGGTAAAGTTTTCAAAAGGAATGTGAATCTGAGAAATTGTGGTGATATTAATGATATTGGTAATTTACCAGTTACCTTTGTAATACATAAAGAAACATTTAATCCATTTCATTTTGTTGTACTGCTATGATGTTGCACAGTGCCTAAGATACTTTAGTGCCTTAATGTTACTAATGCTAAGGACCCTGAAGCCACTGAGGCAGTGTTTTCCAGAGCCTCTCTGGAAGTATTTTCTCTTATAGTTCTTATGTTGTTATTCCTGGATTATTTTTCTCATGGCCTTGCACCTGCAAACCCCAATAGCATCGTTAGAGGGTCTTCATGGGAGCAGCTATGATGCTGTAAGAATTGCCTCTCTCCAGCAGGTCTTTACCTCCCAAAACCTAGTACACAACAAAGTCGATAATATGATTTAAATGCTTGATAAGTATTATCCATTAATATATGTACACAGATGTTTAATGACCAATCAGTGTACAACACTTGCACCATGTTAACATACTCCACACAGCACATAGCATCATCAATGGGAACAACCAACAGGGAGTTTGAGCAGTTCCCAATGGAAAGTATATAGTGGCAGAGGGATAGCATGGCAAATATCATCATCCCCACCGTGAGCAACAGCATTGACATATTCATCATCGTCACCTGCTGCACCAGAGAGATACCCTCCCCACTCCCAAAGTAGGATGTTTTTGTGGGAGCCCTTAGCTGCTTTTCCAAGTCAGCCATTAAGGAGATTTTTCATATTTCATCCCCTTCCTCCCTCATTTCGTCTGTCTCCTTAGTTTTAGCTACAGACCTCCCTAATAAAACTCACTAGTCTTAAAGATGTTTGAAGGGGAAAAAAAGGGGATGCGTGATCCATTTTCAAATAGTCATGTTTAATTCTGTTCACTAGAGCAGGACTTAGGGGTATTTTGGCACTGAGTAATGTGCCATATAAAGTTTGATTTGCATGGCTAGAAAACTCATAGTTTTGCATGCATTTTAGGATGATTATTGGGTAAAGTTTAGTCAAGCTTCAGCAGATTTTGAACAGCTTCACGATACACCATCTACTAGCATGATTTCCTTCAGCACCAGATATGCTTTGCTTTTCTATTCCTTGGTACAGGTGTCTCAGAGGAAGGCAAAATGAAAGCAGTCTCTCTCTAATTTCTACATTAGACTGTTTCTTTGGTGAAGACTCTAGCATCAGACTGCAGATAGTGTTTTAATTGATCTTCTGCATCTCTCTATTTGCATAGTTATGTTTTTGTCACATATACACTGGTCTGTTTCTATATTGTACTGCGTAATTTATTGGTTTTCTTGTTATAAAGCAGATATGTAAGGCTGAACCCCATTTCTGTGAGGAACGTATTGTCAGTTCTTAACAGGCTGAAATTCCTAGCGAGTGCCAATAGTGGGATAGTCTCTGAGACCATCCCTGCTCCCTTGGAATAGTCTAGGGAATAATAGCAATCTTCTGCAGATGGCACTGGTAAACAGTATTGAGTAAAAGGGAATTTGCCAATCAGTTCTCCTATGAAAACAACCTTTTAGTTAATGAATGTCTTCCAGAGGTTTTAACCCACATGAAGGCTGAGCGGGCTACATTGATAGTGCTCAGGTATCTATGGTAAATCCTAAATGCAAAAAAAAATTTATGACATTGGAGACAAAAAGATTAGTGTCAACGATGTAAATACATGACCCAAACAAAATATAGATAATCTGACTAGAGCTTCCGCAGATGAAGAAATTGCGTTTGGATACTTGTATGTGTTGGTTTCAAACAAACATGCTTCTCTTTAGAAACTAATGTAAAACCCATCTGTTTTCTCAGGTAGAGAAAGCATGATGAAAAAAGAGATTTGACAAGCTTTGATGAAGTTTTTATTTGAACTGTATAAGGGGGGATCAAATTAGGTTTTGACTATATAACTTTCTAGTGTTATACCGGAAAGAACAAGATACTACGATAGGTCATCGTTTTACAGGGATGCCTGTGTGCAGTTGATATGGCTGTTTATGTTATTCTATGTGGTTTTGCCCTAAATAGGCTAGATGGAGCTACTATATAAGTAAGTACAACAAACATTCACCTGAGTGATTCTGTGGTTCTTTCAATCTACAAGTGCATCATTTATGACGCCTCATGTAAGGTGACTGGAAAAGCCAAAAGAATGTCTTATGTCAAATAAAAATCCTAGATCAAGTTTAGAGCTTAATTCCTTCCAAAGTATTACAACTGAGTGTAATGGCATTTGACAGTATTGACATTTTTTATATGACTTCTTTTGGCTAACTCAGCATTCTGAAAAAATAAATAGTGTTCTCCCTTTGTGATTGAAAGGGTTAAATAGTACCAATTCATTACCACTCACAAAAGGATTTATTTTGTTCTCATAAATCAGTTTTATTCCACATTTTTATTATTCCTTTGGGTCAGCTGCTCCAATTGAAATCAATACAAGTGCAAGTGACACAATCAATCTAGATATTTGATTATGGATTTGAGACTCCCAGTTCTGCTCTGTGTGTTTAGCTAGTCTCCTTCTGATAGTGTCCCTGGAGAATGGAAAATTCTTATTGGCATCCATGAATTATGGGCATAGATTCAGAAACCAGATACTGTGATAATCTCCATTTATGTACTGCTGCAGCTAGAGAAAGAATGTTCTAACCATGGAAAAACAAACTTGAAGATTTTAAAGCTAACTGTTTCTGAAATTTTTTTCGTGTGTAAAATCTCCTGTGAAATAAACTTTATAAAGTCTCATCATTTGTCTATAAACCCCTCAAATAAAATGGATAAAATCAATAATTATATGCTCTATCATCAGCTTAACATCACAAGTACAGCAAACGTTTTTGCTATTTGATGCCTTCTGGTCATTTATAGACAGTGTGATGTTATGCCACTTGGGGTACTAAGCTGTGCTGGGACACTTTCTCCTGTTCATGCTGGGATAAGAGCGCCTGGACATTGGAAGCCTGTGTGAAATCTACATAGGTTGGTTCTACTCATAGAATGCTTTCCAGAGTTGGGTGGCCTCACCCTATTTTATGATTTCTTTAGGTCATGGACTGAGTTCTTACAATGTGTCCTTACAACACTTAGTACAGTGTGCGGGGGGGGGGGGGGAGGGTCCAGGACTGATGCCCCTTGGTGCTGCTGCAGCAAAGTGAGTTACAATACAGATGAACATACTTACAGCAGAGATTTAACACTATACTGAATACACTGTTTTAACCAGAAGGTCTAAATGAGACAATCTCAATTGCAAGACTCATTGGACATTTCTATGTTTATGAAAGAGTAATGAGAAAACCTAAAACAGTAATTCAAATTAAAAAAGTTTCTTCTTGACAGTTTCATCTACAATGACAGAGTTTTTAAGCTGAAAGCCTCATGGCACTGAACTGGAAGCTCAAAAGGGTAGATGAGACCACACACCAAACATTCCTCTCTGTCTGCCATCATGACAGAGCCTAATCTTGGCTGCAGTCATTAACTATCCATGGGGTCTGTGCTAGCTTGCTTGTATGAGCTCCCCCATCAAGCTGTGGGCTTTATTCATATTTCAGTCCATAGAATTAATGAGCATATAAATGCACATTCCTTTGTGTTTGTAACACTAATGATCACTTATTTCTACTGACAGGAACATGCTTTCATCATAATAATTACCCCTGCTTTGCCTTAGGGTTCTTGAAGTATTCTGCAAATTTTCATAGAATCATAGAACAGCTGAGGTCGGAAAGCACCTCTAGAGATCATCTAGTCCAACCCTGCTTCTCCAAGCAGGGTCAGTTGGAGCACATTGCCCAGGACAGTGTCCAGTTGGATTTTGAATATCACCAAGGACTGAGACTCCACAACCTCTCCGGACAGCTTGTTCCAGTGTTTGACCAACCTCAAAGTAAAAAAGTTTTTTTCTTAGGTTTAAACAGAATTACTTGTATTTTCTGTATGTACCCAATGCCTTTTGTTCTGTTGCTATATACTGCTGAGAAGTGTCTGGTTTCTTTACACCCTCACATCAGATATTTATACACATTGATAAGACCCTCCCCCCGTCCAGGCCTTCTCTTCTTGAGGCTAAACAACCTCAGTTCTCTCAAACTCTCTTTATGTGACAGATGCTTCAAGCCCTTAATCATCTTTGCATTGATTCTACTCCAGTGAGTCCATATCTGTCTTGTACTGGGGAGCCCAGAACAGGACGAGCACTCCAGATGTGTCTCACCAGGGCTGAACAGAGAGGAGGGATCCCTTCTCTTGACCTGCTGGCAATGCACCTCCTAATGCAGCCCACGAGGCTGTTGGCCTTCTTTGTCACAAGGACTCATTGCTGGCTCATGTTCAACTTGTTGTCCACCAGGACCTCCATGTCTTTTTCAGAACAGAAAAGCAGCTTTCCAACATCAGCCCCCAGCCTGTACTGGGGGCCAGCTCAGAGCGATGGACAGAATGTTCAGCATATGCATTCTGTACATCTCAAGACAGTCTAAGACAGCTGTGCCAAATCTAAGTCTGTGAAAAGTCACAGAAGATGCCTTTGACCGCTTTAAAGTGAGGGAAACTGAGCCGTCAAAGGAACAACTTAAGAAGTACAGTCAGAAACTACATCTGGGTCTTTAAGCTTTCAGATTTCTGCTGTATGTGACCATAAGGACTTTCATCTTATTCTTTAAATATTTTCTATTTTTGAGTCTTAAAACTAAAGGCTTCTTTAATTACCAGGAAAAAAGGAAAAGGCTAAGGTTTTTCAATGCGGATGATGTGAACTGTTCATTATTTACAGAAAAATGAATATTTTGGATTCATAGTTTTCCAGTTTGTCACAGTGCTTTTAAATTACCCATCTTGCCTCATCCAGCAACTCCCCCTAGCCCATGAGAATGAAGGTTTCCTGTGATAAGAGAGTCCTCAAGTTTTGGACTCAGTTTGAGAGACTGAGACCATAACATGTCCTTAGAAACAACACATCTGTGAACTCAGGATCAGAGGAACAAATAGTGGTTCAGGAGATTGAGGCGCAAAATTGGCAGTGTACTCATCTGAAAAAACCAGAACAAAACAAAATCCCAAAACCAAAAAAACCCCACTGCAAAACACAAAAAACCCACCAACACTTAGTTGAAAAGAGGGGTATGGTGTCAAAACACAGAAACCACTTCATAAGATCAGCATAACAATTGGGATGACAATTGGAGAACAGTTCATTATTACAGTTCTTAGGAAAAGAGAGTCACCAATAATGACGAGGAAAGATTTTTAGCTGTTTTTTATTGGGACAATTGAACTAATGGAAAGTCACATTTTTTATTCTGAATACTGCACTAGAAACAGTGGGAAAGGGAGAGAGGAAGAGAAGAAAAATCTTAGCTGGGAGGAAAGGAGTAGCTTGTGTGGAAGTTAATGAGGCTGAAGAATAGGCAAAACTAACGGACAAAAGAATGAGCTTACAGACGAGGAAGTGTGCATATTCACAGAATTTCCCCCAGAAAGATGTGGTGCCAAAGAGCCAGAAACCAGCACAGGGACAGAAACTGGTGGACAATGAGGACAAGGTATGGGGAAGGATGGGGAAAAGGGGTGAAAAAGTGAGTTCTTGTTTCATTTTTATTTTGCTATTCTGACATTAACTTTTTCTGTGGCCCAAGATAAGATGCTTAACCTCTGTACGCTCACACACATATAAAGCAGGCATAAAAATAACTGTAAGTATTTGTGCTCGTTAACTAAATAATTTTTGCATAATTCTTTAGATCCTTATATGAACTGTTCTTTGACCTGGATTTTTGCTACCTTTATTCTTTCAGTAGTCTTCTACAGTGGTAATAGTTCTGCTTCTATCTGTTTGAATATTGTGGAGCAACATCCTCTCTAATGTAAAAGAGGTTATCAGGACCTGTATGTATGTAATGGAAACAGTATAGATTGGTAATAATATTTCAGAGTATGACACAAAGCCTTAAACTCACTTGAAAAATACCTTTTGCCATGTAGTAGCACACAATATGTAGTGTACTTTGCGATTGAAGCCTCACACTATCTTGAAATAGTGATATTGAAAGAAAATAATGGCTTATTAAACATTTGTGATGATAAGACTTAAGTGTTTCAGGCTTAAGAACCTTTTAGGTGGAAATCTCTCTGCATTTCACAAACCATGGTCCTGTAATATCATTTAAGTTCAGACAAATCTGGGGGTAAAAGATGAGCAGTCAGCCAATTTCTATGACACCACAAACAGGAAGAGGTAGAAATCTGTTTTACAAAGGCAGCTCAGTTGTTGAAGTCCCATAAGAACACAAACAGAGAAGTATAAGGAAGCTGATTTTTGACCAATATCTTCTGTATAATGGTGGCTAGCTCTTCATGATTAGGGAAAGAAAAGCACGTGAGCACGCAGTAATACTTTTTACTAGCACGGCCTCCTTGCTTCCTGAAGTCAGCAGCATAGTTGTGTCAGTGTGTTTGCAATACTGACACATTAGACCAGTTATCTTTAAACTTATTACTTTAATAATCGCAAATGCAGTGGTAGTAATAGAAGTATTTGGTATTTGCCCATGCATATGAAACATGAGTTTTTTCTCTTTAATACATAAAAAGGAAACATCTCAATTTAGTATCTTTTTCCTTAAAAACATTAAGATGGAAAGAGTACCTTTAAATGTGGCAAATTCTGGAAAAAATCCAGGTTTTAGATGTGAGATGAATGCATTTAGTTTGTACTATTTCTTTTTTCCATTGCAGTCTTTGTCATGAGAATGGTTTCATGTTGTACCATTTCCTGCGCTCCTTACAACCTTTGTCACATGAATAAGATATCAGAATGCTAATGACTAATATACAGTATTCTGTGTCTGCTGATACTATACTGTACTACCGTGACCTTTGCAATATTATGTATTCTGATTGGCTGTCCATTTCACCTCTTCCCCACAAGTTAATAAGGCTGTAAAAAGGAGAGAACTTGAAATGGCCAGCCAGTCAAATTACAGAATATTGAAAAGGTCAGAGCAGTACAGCACACAGAAAAAAATTATGGAATATATGAGGCATTAAAATTCTTGTGACAATGATTATAACAAGAATGGAAAAGGATACCCATTTATGTTATTTCAATCTAGTGAACCCCATAGGATGACGGACCCAGGACAGCAGTAATTTACGCACCACCGACCCACAGGAGCTTTATTCACCTATTTACAGGGGTACTCAGTAACAGGAATGCACATCTGCTTGGGAACCCCCCTCAAAGTGTCCACCCAAAACCATAGTGAACCTTCAAACACAAATACTCACCAGCTAGAGTGCTGTGTGAAGCTTAGCACTTTTAAACAATGATTTTGAATAGAATATGTATTTGTGTATCTTTTTAATGTAAGCATGTTTTATTACTTGACGTTGTTTCAAGTATACATAGTTTTTAAGTATGTATATGGATATTCTTTAGCCCTAATTTCTTCATTTTGATAATGTTTTCCTGAAAAACTGAGATACTTCGATCTAGTATAAACTAGGAATAAACTGGGAACAGCACGGGTTTTTCTCAAATACCAGACTTAGCCAAAGAAGTCCCTCAGAAATATTGGGGGAAATATGCAGAGCCTTATGAGCACGAGGGCTAGTAAAAGAACAAAACCATCACGATGGAAAAATATGGCAAGATTAAGGAGCATGGGGAAGCCTTTCATGTCTGCAAAGGGTTTAGTCTTTTTTTGAGAGGTTACAGGAGATGGTGGCTCTGAGCCCCCTTCCATCTGAATTCATCTTTTGGTACAGGTACTTGCGTGTCTAAGTGTTGAAGGACATGGTGAGCCAGTTCTAGGAGTTTGTTTTCTGCCTCCTTAGTTAGGTTGTTCATGTTAGCTGTGTCTTGAGGGGATCTTGCTTGTTGGAGTGCTGGTGACTGTTCATGGCAGGAGTTACAATGCAGAAATGTGCAGGAACGAGGAGGTATTCTGGTAGAAACCGCTTGTCTGAAGTAAAACAACGTCTCTTAGAACTTTACCAGTGTCTGAGGCAGCTGCTGTTTAGATCTGCGGCAGACTTGCTGGTAGGCTACAGTAGGACCTGCGAGCAGGATGGACAGAAAAATACACATGAAAAATGGAAAAAGAGAGGCCTAATCCACTTATACTCACAAATAGGGTCCACACTGAAGCAGTCTAGGCAGGAATGGCACGGAGTGATATGACAGGGTTATCACTGTATCGCTTTCTGTCAGGCTGAGCTCATGTGTCTGCATTTTCCAGCCCACTGAAAGCCAAGTGTAAGCAGTGAGAAGTGGCAAAGCTGCATATTGCAAGTCATCCCCAGCAAGACCTGCATTTTAAAAATGTTCTGCTAATATTTTACTTGCCAGTAGCAGTAAGTTGCTAGGCAGGGAACTGGAATAAAACACCTTTTGTTTGTGTAAAATTCAGGTTAGGAAACTTGCAAGTACTCCTCAGCTTTTTATTAGAACCAATGAAAAATTTTGAACCGCTATGTTGTCTATCTCATTGTAAATTTGCAAGTTCATTTTTGAACTGAATAAAATGGTTATGTAATTACATATGTCTCCTAATTATTGAGTAATTATATACTTCTTATAATTGCCGAGTAATCACTCTGCTATAACTAGAATTTAATGTTACAGCTAATTGTATAATTACTGTATATTAATGTTGTTATCCAGGCAACTTGGTATAGAGTGTTATCCTTTTAATTCCTTTTCTGTTACTTGAAACTGTATTTTTAAAAATATAGTATGGTTGGCCATTGGAAGAAAGATTAATAGTGGAATGAAAATATCAGCAGAGGTAGTACATGCTTTAATTCTGGGCTCAGGTGGATGAGAATAAAAATATTAACATGTTAAAACTGTACTGTAGATAGAAAAAGTTTAATTTGCTCATGAATTGGGCACATAAATTGCTGTTAGGGAGCCTACTTTTATGCTTGAGGTTTGAATCTATCCTATGTGCCTTGATCTGTCAACACTGGATTTTTAAACTTTCCTACACATTGTAGGAGAAACATTTTTAAAATGTATCTCTTTTCACAGCCAACCGAGTCCTTAAGTTTGTCATGTCACTAGGACCTTAAGAATGTATATGTCAGTTGGCCATTTCTAATGGCTTTATTGTTGTTAATAAAACAATAGGTCCATATAACAGTCACGTGTTGTTGGGAGGGCGTCGCAAATAAAAAGTTGCAGACTGCCTGGTGGTGCACAGAAAAACTCTGATAGATAATGGGAGAAATGTGCCTTGTTGGATTGTATCTACTCTCAAATCACACAGAGGGACAGTTTCACAAAGGTGCAGAAGGAGGGTTTGATATACAATTTAAGAGCCGAGATCAAGAAATACAGATGCATTTTTCTAGTGCTGGCTGAGTAGCCTGGGTACATAAGAGTAATCACAGACAAAATAACTTTGCTTCTGCAGTATTGGTATGTCTGTATGTGGAATGCGTAAAAACTGGTTGTTCTTCTTGCATGATAAGAAGCTTTGCCTCCATCGTTGTTTATAAAATAGGGTCTCTCAGGCTAATGTAAAATTCAGTGAAATCCAAAATAAATCCGTCAGATTTCATGAAATTATTCTACATTCACACTACTGTAGTCTGTTCGGGCAGTCTGGTGCTATGGCATGGTATAATCCAGGTAGAATTTGAGCAATGAGGAACTAGACTACAAGGCAGATTTATAAAAAGAATTTTATAAAACTGTCCCCCTCCCCAAAAACTCAGAAAGTAAGTTTGCCATATGTTACCAGCAGAATAGCTGAAAACACTCTTTGTGCAGCTCTGTGAACATCAAAATAATGGAATGGCTTGGACTCGTATCATAAGTGAATCACAGATTGTTTATAGGAATCCCAAAATTAGAGCAAAGTCCAGATCACTCATTCATGGTGAAATGTAATGAGAGCGTGACTGAAATGTACTGCATACGCACATGTTAGTGCACATCATAGAAATATGGAATATTTGAAAAACTGTTTCAGATTTAATAACATTTCAGTTTTAACAGTTCATTTGAAACTTGCATAAAAATGAGTAAAACCAATGAGTTTCACTTAAAAAACTAATTAAAAGAGAGTTTCCAGGTTTTTTTTAATTCTGTCTTATTTAGATTTTGTAGAGGACTCAGATATGAATATTCAATCTTCTGCCTGTGACAATGCCTTAATTAATTTAAGATATTTTTAATAGTTATATTCTGTTTAATCTCATTCTCATACCTGTGGTCTCAGACTTGTGTGATTCTGCTGTTGTTTGTAATGTAGAATTTCCATCAACTTCAATATGAGAGCTCTCCATGGAATGATGAATAGTAGTAATAATATTAATCTTTTATATAGCACTTTATATGTTCAAAATATTGGATAATCTTTAAATGAGCTCAGCTTTGCTCTCAGATGCGTGAGTGAAATCTTCATTGAGTCAAAAAAATTGTTACTTGACATACGATTTTTTTATTTTCCAGTCTTAGTCATCAGGTATTTTGAAAAGGTTTATTTTGTTATTTTTGTAGGGTAGAATATTGTCTTATCTTAAGTTTGAGATCTTAAAAGGGTTGTAAAGGACATGTAGGTTGCTGTGATGTCCTCTGATGATTTCAACTGATAAACTGAATACTTCAAATCCTTGTATTATCTTTGAGAGGACTGCAGGCCATGCTGGAAAGCATGTGTTTCTTACTGCATAGGACTAATTCTTATGTATGCAATGGAGTTAGCTTATAAACTCCTAAGGTAAGTGTTTTTCTAGTGAATTCAAGAAGTTTTACCAGTTTTTCATAGGCATAAGAATTAACCTTAATGTTTTGAATTTGCAGTTATCACATAACTGTTTTAGAACATGAGTAATTTCTGAAAACTGGCTTCTATTTGCAGTATATAGCAGTCAGCTTTGCAACTGCATGGTTGGTTCATTTATTTTTCAAGTTTTACAAGTACCACAAACTGTTGGCAAAAGGAGGAGAAAATGGTCAATAACATTTTTTTCTTCCAAATAGGCCATTTTTTGGTGTTATTGGTATCAATGATAACTTTTCATTTGAGTAGAAATAAGACTTGGTTCATAAAGAGAGCGAATTGTAGCAGATGCAAGGTCTAACATTTGTTCTCCCCCCTCCCCTTTTTTTTTCATAACAGCTAATGCTAATTATTCTATTGTAAATGGTACTCGGATGTTATGCAGCAGCAACGAATCCAATGTATGGGTACCCATTAAAGGACTGATTCCATTTTCTAACTACACAGTACAAGTGAATGCTTCCAACAGCCAGGGCAGCTTGATAAGTGATGCTATAACAATAGTCATGCCTCCAGGAGGTAAGTATGAAAAAGTGCTTTTTCTGTGCATGTAACAATTACACAAATACTCGGCTGAACAAAACGTTATTTATTATTGCAACTGGGGACTGGAAGTTCAGAAGAATATGTTTGCATTAGTAGTTCTTACTAACAGAATTGTTCTTTTCAGCTTCTAATTTGTCACATTGCTCAATTTAAGAACTAGAGAATGAAAACGGGTAGTTGTATAGATAACTTATTATGTAGGTGAGAAGTGCATTATATACTTCATTTTTTTCTTGTGAATGCTGTTGTATTCTATCATGGACAGCTAATCTAATCTAAGAATACAGAGAAAGTCACCTGCATTTTGTAATCTGTTTTAGAATAAAAGTTAAGTGCTGACAAAGAGCAGTTACTGTATAGACTTAGATAATTTGTTTAATAACAGTAATATAAACCATTGGTAATACATCGAGCGAGAATCCACAAACTGGTGTAGCTGTAAGAAAGTCAATTGCCATGTGCTGATTGACAGTGAATGAGGCTCTAAGCCACTTTGGATGTTATCTTCATAAAAATTTGAAAGAAGAGAATGGAGCAAATACTGCCTAAACACTGTGCATTTTTTTGTTGTTATAAATGAAAGCTTAAATTTACAGCTGATGTATATGTGCTCCTTTTGCATTCTCTTTTCATGGACATCCTGGTGAATTAGCTTTTGTTGAATAAATGCCAGTGGAAACAATGAATTTAAGGCAATTTTGAATTCTAAAGTGAGACCCCAACAAAACCTGAGCTTGAGAGATGCGTAAGTGTAGCTGGTGAGCAGGAATAGTGTAGAGGGACACACATATCATTGGAAAACTAAAAAAAAAAAAAAAAAAAAAAAAAAAAAGAAAAAGGAAAACAAACAAACAAAAAATCCCTTAAACCTTACAGCTCAAAAATACAATTACACTTGGAACAGTTTGCTTGCAAACAGATGGATTGGTTTGGGGGCCAAACCAACAGAAAGGCTTCTGAAAAGTGAATAAATAAAATGCAGAGTTTGTATGCAAGATTACGAAGCAAGAAGGAAAAGGTAAATTCCCAGGACATTTTATACTTTTCCAATCTGATATTGTCAAATTTTATACCTAATATTAACAAATATAAATTGTCAAATGATAATAAAACCGCATCTGAGTTTTACTGCTCACTTAAGACTGAGCAGTAAGACACTGACATTTCTAATCCCAGTGTCACACTTCAATTTTGTATGTAGAAATAACAGAATTTGGTAGAGAAAATTTTACCAAAGAAGAAGGTAAAGGATCTTTAAAGATAGGCAAGGATGTGCACAAGTTTATGACAGCCATTAAGATACACTTTCTTTCATCATTATATTGTTGTTGATTACAATTAGAAAACTTATAGCTTTGAAATTATCTTTTTTATGACCTTGTGGTAGTTTAAAAGCAATACCTCATTGATTAAATAGGTTTTAGTTCATGCTTCCTTTCAGTTAATGATCTGAAAACATATTATCCTGATTTACACATAAAATCATGCTGAAAAGCATGTGGCATTCACTAGGATATGTGTGTTTAAGTAGAATTAAATTAGCAGTGAGAGTTATTAAAGAAATCTTCCATACTATTGTCCAGTGGACTGTGATCTGTAGTGAAATGAATAATAAATGAAGCAGTGTATATGAGTACCCTCACACACACTATATTCTCACCATATGTGTACACACATACGGACACACACACGTGTATATCTAGGACAATGTATGTTTACTTTACTACGATGTTTATTATAATGACTCTTTGAATGACATACAATTCCATTGCATGCTAAATTATGAGTATAATGGTCATTTTATACTGGGCTGTATTCATTGCCTTCACTTACAAACACTTTCTAAATCATTAAATGAAATCTAGACGCTACTAAAATCAGAAGGAATTTTCTTTCTCACTTCAGTGGCCAAAATTTCACTTTGTCAGAAGTTTTGTTTAATCAAAGAGTGAAAGAGGTCTCGTTATATACAAAATCACAGCCTTTTAATGAGTGTTAAAATGTAGCATTTTCTTTTCAAGAGGTAAGGAAAAAAGCTGTTTCAAAAATTTGCATTGTGGGGAGTACTTCATGGAGCTTGATGGAAGATTGTATAAGAGGGAGAGTGACAGAGGACAAAGGAGTATTCCATTTTGAAGTTACTGCAGATCACTGTTTTTCAATTATGATACGAACTTTCTTCCAACATGCATTTCTTTTGCTTCATTTTTTATTTAAAATGTATTGCACATAATATAAAGCACACCAAAACTTTAGTGTTACCTGATTGAATGTATCTTAATTTCTCATCAAGCTGATTTGCCATGCTTAAAGTCAACGCTTAAAAAAAAAAATCTTAGAAATAAGGAATATATTTTATCTAAGCTCTTGACTAAAATTGCAGTGCAGGTTCAAGAGTTCTTGGAAAGATTAAAAAAATAAAAACTGAATCCACATGTTAATCCATAAATATGAAACTTTCCTTTGACCCTTACCCTGTAGTGGTCTGGAGTTACTAATGGGGTTAGGATTTCAACTCTTAATGGGACTTGGTGCATTAGTGTTTTGTATGCATGGAATTCAGCATTCGGTTTAATAAGTGGTTGACATTGGTGATGTCCCTTAATTTGCTTAAATCTAATTGGCTCTTTTATCAGTCAAACCTGTATGGATTGGCAATTGATCAGAAAGGGTCAGCCATGACTGTGCATGTACTTAAATGCTGGAACCACCAGTTAAAGTCACTGTTGCATAATAAGAAGCTGAAACCATGAGAACAAATGATCTTCAGAGTTGGAAGGCAAAAGAAAGCGGAGAAGTTTTTCAGGATGTTCAAGTTCAGAACAAAGGCATTATGGAGTATATAAATTTTAAATACACTGCTTTTTGCCTCAAGACTTAAAGCTTTTTTTCCAGATGAACTGAAATCTTGTCTGAAACTGTCTTTGTTACATCAAAGAACTGCATAGAAAGCTAAAAGAGATGGAAGAAGCATAAAAGGGCATAGTTTAAAATGATTAGTGACGAATTTCATACCGCAGAGGTCGAAGTAAATTTTTTTGAGTTTTATATTTTTTCCAAAAAGAATGATTTTTTTCTATTTATCTTGTCCTAAACTGCTTTGGTAGAAGTTGTAAAAAATAATATACTAGCCAGTGCTTCACATTTATTTGAGGATGCCAGCCAGTAAAAGATCTAGGGAACAAATTGTTTTAGAATTAATTTAATTAGGTAAATGAATTGAAATGATACAGCGGATGTAAAACTGCAAAAATCTGGGAGAAAATCTTCTGTACGGAGTCCTTGGTTATATATTTTTCTTCTTAATGAGTGCTATTTCTGATGTAGTGGCACATAGAGGACCCCATTAATTTAGGATTGCTTTGTAATAAGAGATGGTAAGCTAACAGAAAAGAAAGGTGCAATCACTACTGGTAATAGCTTCTACTCTAGTTAAATCCATTTGTTCCCTTCCTTTGACCACAAAAGCCTTGGTATGGAAGGGAATGAGAAGTCCTATATGCGGAAAGGAAGAAGATAGATTATGTTGAAAAAATAGGTGCAAAAAGAGGTAGCAGAGAGAGACAGGCTGCTGATCAGATAGGAAGCAGGAAGGGGGAGGCTCAATCATCACTTCCAAAGCACAGAAAAGGACTGGATTCCCAAGTAATGACAAGAGGCATGAAGCTTGTTGTGGATGGTAATTCTGTGTCACATTGCAGAGCTGTCTCTGTGTGGTTACTTGTGTTGGCGATTACAAACCATTAACTTGATGCTGACTTATCTATGCAAAAGAGCCTCAAAGAATTGATATATATTCCCTATGTAAAACATAAAAGGGAAGGTACGCTAAAAAAAAAATTTGCCTAAGCAGTGAAGTGTCTCTTTAATGTCTGCCATAATTTATGAAGTATGTTGTTCGTTTATATGCTCTGTGATTTGCACAACATAGGAATGTCTAGCTGTGAAAGATGTCCGATTTTGCCTTGGACTCTTAAGCACCTGGCCTTTGCTGGTCCCTTGTTTGCGTATGGGATGCTGCATGCCTCTGCCTACAAGCTTGGGCTAGTTCTCAGCAGCAAAAAGTGAGCCTACATACTTGTAGCTGTTGATGTTTGTTCAACATCTACAGAGGATGGTGTCCTGCAACGAGAGGATTTCAGCTACTGTTGGTTTAGGTAGCAACACCTCTGAGACTGGATATTGAACCACATCATAGGATCATTGATCTAATTATGCAAACAAATAAGAATCACATGATACAACTTATATTCACATCTGAAAGCATTTGCTCATGCAAGTTGATGATGAAGCCAACAGGCCTCCTTAGACGAATGAATATTCAGTAAATAAAGCAAACTGATGCTGTTAGGCCAGAATTATTTAGGAAGAAAAATTAAACCTGAATATGCTAGAGTTTTCCCTGTGAGACAGGTTTGTTTTCCATGATGCTCAGTATCACACTAAGAGTCACACCATAAAACTTGTTTTGAATTTCCTTTACTTCAAATTTCAAGTATTTCTGAGACATTAGTTGTTTTTCTCATTTCTCTCCTTTTTTCTATTCTTTCTTTCTTTTTTCTTTTTTTTTCTTTTTCCTGTAGACTTAAAATAAAATCCAACAGGATTATTTTTGTTCTATATCTTCTGTTTCTTTTTCATTTTTCTTCTCTTACATCACTTCTTGTAAAGTAGAGTAGTAAAAACAGAATTTAAAAATGGAAAAAAATAAATGAAAGTTAGTTTAGGAAAAAAAAGCTTCTGGCATAATTTTATGTTATTCCTTGCAAAAAAATTGTATTAAAAAAATTTCAAATTCTTAAACACTTGCGTGATATCTCTATAACTTCAGAATAATATAATCTCCGATTTTGATGAAGAATAGGAAATGTTTTAAACAAAATTGTTGCAAAAAAGTTGACAGTGGTGGAGTGGGGAGTGTTAACAGAAAGTTCTTAATGAAAAATTGTGACCGTATCTTTCCTAGAGGTAGCTTAAGGAGACAGCAGGATAGAGTAGGGAGGGGGAAAGAGCTCTCCTACATGTCTCATCAATGACCTAGCTAATTAAAGGGTGTCAGTGGCAAGCTGTGTAAATTGTCCGTTCCAGTTCCTTTTGTCCAGAAAGATGATTTCATGGGGATATAAGAGTAGGATTGCAAAAGTGCTTGTGTGGAAAACTGGGAGTTATTCTAATGAAACCATAATTCTTCTCTAACCTCTGCAGTATTGAACTGATTGTCATTTTCATTAGTTCTACTTTCTTCTTTAATTCCCCTCTCCCAGTCTGTTCAGCACATCTTTCAGTGAGCTCATACTGTGTCTATTCTTGGTTTTGGGCGGGTGTTTTGGGTGGCAAGAGAAGAGAGAAGTAAGTCTCATGCCTGAAAGGTTGTGTCTTCAGACTCTGGCAATGGGAGACACAGAGGTGCCCACTTTACTGCTCACTTTCCTAAATTGCAGGCAGTTGGGGCTCAGCCTAACTCCACACATCGTAAAGGACCGCCTCAAGGTTGCTTTAAATTGAACCTTAGTGTAAGTCCCTGCTCATAAAACTGGAGAGTGCCAGAAGGCCATGACACTCCAGCTATGTCTTTCTTCTTCTGATTGCCTCCTTCTCTTTGCCCTGGCACCCTGTCCTTTTGGGGCTAGGCAGATGTCCCATAGTTACAGCTATGCTGTTTCCATGCTCCAGACATAGGACACCTGTATTTATCAGCTCTTAGGTTGCTTTCTGTCTTCTGGAGCTGCATGAAATAGGGCAAGAAGATCAAAACTGCAATTTTAGTTGCCTAGAAGAACATGAATGTTTTTGCTTGCTTGGGGAGTGCCAGATGAGAAAACGAGAACTGTGCAACAGCTTGAAATAGCCAATTGATCATCTATAAGCAGGCAATTAACCTCATTGTAGAGGTCTCATTCCAGGTCTTTACAAAACCTTAAGCCTTAGCATGAGGTCCAGGTGGTACTTAAGATCTCTTGGAAGAAATCTGTGGTAGAGCAGATTTCACGCTGGAAAACTACAGCTTGATTGTACTTCTGAAAAACAGAAGAATACATAAAAGTGGGAAAAATGGTCTGCTGTGGAATTTAGCAGCAGATCATTATTTAAAATGATTACCTACCATCACATAAACCTATTTTGGACCAATTTCAATTGTACATAGATAAGGTCACAATTTAGGTGAAGTATACAATTTTTATATAATCTTAAGCCTAGTCATGGTTGGGCTGTTTTGGTTTTTTTTCATTCTGTGTAAATCTGAACCAGACTGGTCAGTACTCTAAAGTTAACATGCTTTATGTGATAAATTAGGTTCTTCTGTTGAAGGAATTCTACAATAAAATGACATTGAAATTCCTAGTGAAAACGTACAGAAGACATTCAAAAAATCACACCATGAATTTCGTCTTTTGAACCATTTTCCAGATATATGCAAGTATTAGGAATTAGATCAATTCTTATGTTACTTTGCTGCTATGATTTGCATTGCTTTTCTAAAAAGCTCACTTTATTATATTTATTTTTGACAACTCCTGCCACTGTAGTTTCCAGAATAAAATGGCATTTTCATTAACTATCAGCAAAGGCAAATGTCTGTGGGTTGGTTTTTTGGTTTTCGGTTTTGTTTTTTTGTTTTGTTTTGGGTTGGTTTTTTTTTTTTTTGTCATTTCATTCTGTATTTTCTGCACTTGAAGCATCTAGATTATGGAAGTTAGCCTGCTGATCATAAAGCACTTGAGTAAAGTGTCAAAGGTTTTTTTGAGCTACTTCGGACAGTTGAGGAAGCTTTGAAGTTCCTCCATTTGCAATGAACTCTGTAAGCTTCCAGCAAAGTTCTATCACCCTGTTACATATTTGTCACGTTTCCATATTAAAAAAAAAAAAAAAAGCTTAAGGGGGAGGAAATTAAGTGTCTCTAAAGATCTTGCTGATCTTTAGAGAGGGAAATGTAGAGGGAATCAGATCACTACTCTTTTCCTCTCTTTAGCTTGGGACAAAACCAGAGATGATCTTTCTTAAACATCATGGCCATAAAAGTACTTTTGGATTTTTTGCTGGTTTTCTTTACGGTTAAAAATAACTCCTATTAACTCCTATTTGGGAGTTTTCTGTGTAGTTTGGAAATAGATCTGAAATTGTATTCTTAAAATCTTAAACTTTGTATCTGAATTCTTAAAACACTTTGCAGAATTAAAATATTTTTCCTTCATATAGTTCATTATTTGTTCTGGTGGTGTTTTAAGTTTGATTTTTCCCTACTTTTTCCTAGTATAGTGCTCCTCATTATGTAACATCTATGCAGTTCTTTGGGCTAGTTGACTGAATACCTAAGGAGAAATAAGCTTCTCTATAAAGACAGAAGGGGAGAGAAAAGGGAAGTTGAGTGAGAATCAGTCATTAGAGTCACCACTTCTCCTCTGGTGTCCCTATAATGCAGTGTTGTTGTATGCTACCCTCTTTCTTCCAACAAAGGCGATTATGAGAGTCTATAGCCCTTAGTGATTCCTGACATTTGACAGTTTTTCCTCACTGTGCTTTTCTTTCTGAACATTTATTTTTGTGTCTGCACGCACATGCAGATGCACACACACAAATACGTATATGATATATTAGTATATGCATGTTCATGCATACGCTGGATTTTTGTCTTTTTTCCTTTGGCTCTGTATGCAGGTCTTATTTATCCTTCTGACAAAGAAATAGTATGCTCTTAGACTAATTCCAGATTAGTAAAATAAGAGAGAAAGGGAATTCATGTATTTCATGTTACGGTGGGATACGTCCAGTCTTGAATTATATTAATTCTTACTATTTGTATACTGACATATTTACTGTTATGATTTTTACAAATATTTACTAATTCAGCTTTCCAGTAGGCTTCTGAAGTGACTGAGGATTGTTATTCCCGTTTTACAGATAGAAAGACAGGCGTGTGTTAGCAAGGGAAGGTAAAAGAGATTTTTATATTCATCTTCATGCTGAAAAGTATAATATACATGTTAAGATTTGTCAGCCTCTCTTCTTGTCCCTCAGCTTAGACTGGAGGATTGCCTCTTCATGAAGGGTGTCATCATAGTTGAATACGGTCACTGTGTACATAGAAAATACATGAATTCAGGTTGACTGATTTTAGGTTTTAGATTATCTAAACAGCTCTAATAGAACATATAGACAGAAAAGAAGTTGAATGAGTGAAGAAATGGCATTATATAAAGAAAGAATACTTCTCTTTTCTCTATTTTTCCTTCCACCGAAGTTGTGAGTGCTCTTACATACTAAGAAGCCTATTTGAGACGGTTATTCGTAAGAAATTGATAGTGCTGTCCAAAAAATTCAACAGGATGTTCCTGATGGTTGTAATCTGCATTAAGCAGCAGTAAATTTTCTGTGATGAAGATTTAGGCCTTTCAGTCTATGTTTTAAAAACGAACGTAGGAGAGGAAGTTTTCCCTGCCTCTTTACTTTTTGTCAAAAGATTGAAGAAAATCTGTATTGTAGATAATATGTATTGCCAAGGTATTTGCTTTGCCTCAACATATGGTGAGTTGTATACGCAGACTGGAGTAAGTGCTGTGACATCTCTTGTGGCATATAAGGCAAAACACAGTCAGCCTGGCTTGGGTTTGAATAAAACGTGATGGTGTTACTAAGACTTTTAATCAATTAGGCTACCCAATTTTGAACAAGAAGACACTAGCCAAGGTCTTTTCAGTACAAATACTTGGGAACAGATCATTCATTGTTGTATATTGACACACTTCTACCAATTCCGGTGGATTTATGTGTTCTTCAGCATTATCTGAGGAAATGAAGCCAAGAGTTAATTCATATAAATGGTTTATTTGTTAAAAGTATCTAGAACAGGACATTAACTGATGACTAGCTACTTAATAATGCTGTACAAACCTTCCTATGTGGATGGGTCGGGTATAAAAGGTTGTAATCCTTTTACCCTATTCATCAGATAAGTCAACTGTATATTTTGCAAGGATTATTTCTATGTGTGAATAGGTTTATCTGAATTGCTTTTTATTCACCTTAAATATTAAATATTTTGCTTCAGCAGATAACACCTGGATCATATTTCTGTCAATTGAAATACTATTTTTAGTGGGGGACCAATCCATAAAAACAGTTAGGGATTTTTGCCACGGTTAGGTGGAACAGAGGTGTTACCTTTCATATTCTGTCATAGCTTATCTCTGTTAAAGCACTGGCCAAAAAAAGGAGATCTGGATTATTCATCCTAAAGTGACTAACATTCCCATCTCCCACTTGCAGGGCAGCGTATTAATCTCTGGGTTCATAAGCAAGGAAGGCAGAATACTGCCCATCTGTCCTGTTGAAACTCTACTACTGTGGGGGAAAAAAAAAGTCTTATTTATTGGGGGACAAGACAGAGCAGGTGCTATTGTAACCCAGGGCTAAAGACACTTCTCAGGTTGGGGTGAGGCAGTGTACATGTCAGCAGCAAAGGGGCAAGAGGAGCAGGTCCTGAGTTCTGGGAATTTGTGGATCTGGACGTATGTCGTTCATCAGTGCTGATACTCAGCACGAGCATCAGAATGTGATCCTGTTGCTATTTTCTAATACAGCTTAATTTATTGATACTGCAGCTGTTGAACTAGACTGTAACATGAAGTGACAGCCATAGCATTGCAGTTGGCAATTTTGAGAAGTGATAAGAATTCTTGTTTACTCTGTAAATGTGATAGTTCAGATTTGTCGGCCTTCGCCTCACGTGTTACATAGGACAATAATATACAGTGTTTTGTTGTTATTTTCCTAATTATAATAGTTTTATTTCCAGAACTAAATTTTTTATTCTGCTCTTTGCCATTGTGCAGATTACCCCCCTGAGAGTTTTGCATGTTGATCAATGGCAGGATTTGGTTATATAGGAAAAAACACTCCATACTGTTAATGATGACAGATACAATTAAATTAATTCTCTGCTGTCTCCTTTGATGTACACAGATTTTCCCCATTAATATTGATGGACTTTAGAGTCACAAGAACATGTTGGGAGGGGAGCAAGCCCCTGAATGTTGTATTTTGCTCTTTGTGGAGCTGACTATATCACTTTATGTCTAAATGTAAGGAAAGCTGCTGACAGTTTTGATATATTAAATTATAACTGAGAACTAATTCAAGGATCAAAGATGCTCTTTGGGAGACATCACTTTACTGGTAGGAAAAATCATTACCTTTTTTCCCAGTCTCATATATTTGTACTGTATGTCTTGGAAATATCATTCCCTACAGTTTCTGAATCTTGATGTTTAATTTAACACAAAGGTCTTTGAGCAGCACAATGGGAGGGGGGTATCTGCTAGTAAAACCTCGTAGAAGGAAATTGAAATGTACATGTTTTTTCTCATTTATCAAAGAAGTGCAAAAATCTAAACTGACATTTTATATCAAATGAATTATGAACTGTGTACTTTGTACCTAAGGGAACAACAACTAAATTAGACTTTTGTTTAAAAGAGAGAGAGAGGAAAAAATAGGCTTTTAATAAAATATACAGTCATTTTTGGTATTTTGTCTGAACCTGACATATGCTGTACTTTGCAGAAGAAAACTAGAGAGTATAGGCTACTTCAAAGGCTATATGCTTTGAATGCCTCAGAGTGAATTGAGAAGCAGGTTAAGATAACACACAAACCAGAGTTTCTGCTTAATAAGTATTGTTGCTTTGATATTTTTGTTTTCAGCCTTGTCCAACTCAGGTGAACAGGAAAAGATAATATGCTTTTTAATAGCTTGAAGATTGGAGCAAAGTAGTAAATGATTTTTTTTTTTTAAGCTCCATTTGTGAGAATATGGTTGCTACTGAAAAAGACTTCCAGGGAGCAAAATTTAGAAGGCACTTGATTGAACTATAAGAGGTAAATTTTCAAAGAATTATATACTCAGTATTTTAAGGGCATGACTTCCACTGTCTTTAGGTGAACAACACTTCTTGCAAGCAAAAAGGAGACTCCCAGTCTGTAAAGTTAGAGTTTGCAACGTTTATGAGATTTTGTACATTCCCAATTTCTGAATTTCCTTCACGACTTTCAGTGGGAATATATGTATTTCAGTGCATTGACACAGAAGACACTTCGATATTGTTGTGATAAGCACCTACACCTTAGAGAAAATGGGAAATGAGAAGATAAAATTCCATGGTTTCTTTGACAACATATTCCCTAGTGCACTCCTATGGCGCTTTTTGATATATGAAAAAAATATCCAAGAACTAGTTGCTTTTCTCATATGTCATATACTTATATTTCATAAAGGTATATTTCAGAAGATTAGGTAAACTAGAATATACAAAAGCTTTCAGAAACTTTGCAAGATCCTTGCAGAAAACAACGGTGTATGAACAGCAATTGTGGGAATATCATACCATGAACACATCACAAAATCTGAAACACAACGAGACCAGCTATGTTTGTAGCTTTATTATTGTTTTATATCAGTACCATCAGGAGACTAGAACCAAAACCAAAGCTGTAATGAGATGTATTAATGAAGGCACATCCTCAGCTGAGATATCCAAATGTACTCGCACCCGAGGAGGCAGTGCTTCGGTCTTTGCAACCTTGCAATTCCCAGTAATGCTAAAGTCATCTGATCCTTTAATATGTGAGTCTGCTGTGAAGAATGGTTTATTTATTGGTATAAACAATGGGTATTTTTAGTTAAAAGTAAGGTCATTGTTTTTCTTCATTTATAACTAAGATTTTACTTTCATTAGTCAACAGTACTGATTTTCTAGATGTTCTATTTATAAATCATAGTGCTATATAGTATTCGTTTCAAAACAACATGTAAATGCCACTGGAAATGTGGTAGTGTAAATGCACATTTTTCTGTTACAGAAAGGGAAGGAGAAGAGGTGGAAGCTTGAGGGGGTGCAGTGGTTTGGCAGAGCCATGACAGAAAGCTGGTCCCCTCCAGGCGTGCCGGAGAGTCAGACTTTCTGCTCATGCTGTCTGTGGAGGAGATGAGAGGGACGGGGACAACAACTGTAGGTGGGAAGAGCCACTTCCTTCTTTCTCAACACCTGCTTCCCATTTTCCCTATAAAAAGACCCTGACAATGAGACGGGTTTTTTGTGATTACCACATATGGCATAAAGAAGTTAATCAGCAGCTGCAAACCAAATCCAGCTCTATGTTGCCTGGATTACTAGGAGCAGAAACTTTGAGGAAACCTCTTTTCCTCCTCTTTCTGCAAATAAGGAAAGAATTTGAGGGAGGAAATGTCTGTTATGGCTTCAGTTGTTTCATGACCAAAAGGTAGTCCAGTGACCTGGATCTTGCAGATACCTGTAGGACATTCAAGATACTGCACCACCCACTGTGCATAGTGGTTCCCTAACACCAGCTAATCTGTCAGCTTGTCAGATCCGTTTTCTACTTATGGACACTCTCAAGCTTGAATTCCATCAGAAATGGCAGTATTTCACACCATCCTCTATGTACTGCAGAGAAATTTATGGATTAAAAATAACTACAGGTAATCTTATTGCAGATCTAATTTATTTGCAAACCTGCATTGTTCTCCAGTCTGTACATTTAGTGATATATAAACTGATGCTTCTGTCAAAATGCACATCAAATGGTAACACTTTAGTTTTCTGCCAGCAGGGTAGACTGTTCTGTGAGTAACAGTCCACTGGCACATTCATACTGCAGGAGAGCACATAATGCTAGCATTTGAACCAGGAGACTTCTTATTTAATGAGAACAATCACATCTTTTCTAATATCTCACTTTCTTTAGCGTTTAGTTAGGTTGCTATATTTTCTTAGTTTCTTTTGCCACATTGAGTGGAGATATAGCAGCAGTCATTTGCAGAAACCGCATCCACTTGTTCAAGTAGAATGCTGCTTTCTGGTTTTGAATATCCTAAGTTATCCTTTTGCTTTCAGTTATAGAATACAACAATATTAAAAATTAATTTTCAACAACTTATGCTTCAGATTGAGGCATATGCTTCTTGTAACATCACCACCTCTGTGTCTTTTCTTTTTTCTTTGTTTCTTCTTCATCTTCTGTGATGTTAGAATCCCCTTCATTGAATTATTAGGCTGAAAAAGAGTTCATTGGGAAATCATCTCATGCATCTTCTTTCCTCAAAACCATAAGTTGTCTTATTTCTGGTAAAACATTTGTTTAGTCTGATGGAGATTTGAAATCTTTCTTGCAGCAGTTTAATCCCATTACTGTATGTCCTGTTTCCCAGGACACAGAGATTCTCTTTGTCTTTGGAAAACTTCCGTAAAGTTGAAGACTCCTATATGTCTATCCCTTTGCTGTTCTATTGTTCTTTAAGCCACACAGGTTTAAACTTTCTTCCCTGGTCTTTTCCCAACCATCATTTATGGTTGGGAACCATCATTCCCAACCATTTGATAGAATTTGCTTTTTTGTTGCTTTCGGGAAGCCTCTATTTCCAGAGCTATCTAAGAACGGTCTAGTTTCAAACATGAAGTAAAAAGCTTAAAAGACAGCCTGCAGTTCTTTGAAATTGTACCGTCAACATTAAGAAAGAAACTTCAGTTCAGCCAAGTGTCGCCTCACCAGCAGTCTATGAGACTCTCACCAGAGATGTTTCCATCAATGTGGAAGCTAGCATATCTGCCTCTGGTCACAGCTCTCTGCCTGCAGATATCAACTGTAAGGGAAGCTGCAAGATTTTGAAGATGATGTCAAATTGTTTCACCTTCTTCCTTTCAAAAAAAAAAAAAAAGTCCTGAAATTAATCTCTAAAGCTGCTTCATGCAGGAAGCTCAAGCTATTGCATGAAGATAGACAGGATCTTGTTCCCTCTGCTCTTGCCACATCTGTTCTCCTAAGTAAAAAGAAGCAGATCTGATAGTTTCTCAAAGCTACTTCACAGAGATATTTCATTTTCCAGTAACCAGAGTCACAAGTAACCCACAGGAGCTGTTTGTTTAATTGTGGTTTCTGCCTGATTTTGTAATACCAATCTCTATGTTTTTTCCTCATAGTATTTTTTTTTAAATTAATTTTGTGATATGACAGTTATTGGCTAGGCATCATTTTAAACAGTCTGATGAATAATTAGTTTTACTGGGCAGTTATAAATTCCATCCAATGTTTTTATTACAGGTATTAAAATCATTAATCATTTAGCTAATTGCTTATTGGCATTCTTTTGTAGCTTTTAGAGTTTAGCAAAGTTCTTGCTGAGTAACATGGATAAACTTCTGTCTAGCATGAGGAAGGAAGGCAGGTTACTTCTTATATAAAAGGTAAAGGTGACAAATCTATAAGACATTTTTATAGTGTTGAGCTCAGTAAAATATAACACTTAGGAAAGAGGCATCTCTTACACATATTTTTACTTGAGACCTATATCTGGATTGCAGATGTTCAGGTTGCATATGAAGAAAATTTCATTAAAAGGAGGGGGAGATCTGATTTTGTTTTTCGCTAGAGCAGTATTAATGAGGAATAAGTAAGCCTGCTTTGGGATTACAAAAGAAATTGTCTTAAACATCAGGTCTGCAGGCCATGGAGTAAAGCCTGAGTTGATTTTCAGGGCTCTACTAAAATTGTACTCTGCGGCTTGGAATACTAAATAGTGCAAGTGGAGGAAAATGCGCAGTTAGAGCTTACACACTCAATCCAGATAAAGACAAATTTTAGATTTTTCAAACTTCTTATTTTCAGTTTTCTGAGTGATATTGTGCCTTACAAGTAGAAGTAACATTAAAGATTAATGTTAAAAGTGAAAAGATTTACAAAGCCACTCCTTTTCAAATGAAATTACTATTATAGCAGAGATCAGATGTATAAAACAGGATAGATCATGAAGACAGAACAAGATATTTCTGTATCCTGTTTATGTTACACTTCTGAAAGTAAAATTTCACTAACATGAGTTCTGAACAGGTTGGATTTACTGGGAAGTTTATGGAGGCTTTAAGCTATTCCTTTATGTCTCTTTACTTGCTTGTTCCCATAGCACAGCTTCCTTTCTTCCCAAGCCCCACGTGCCAGAGAGGGGCAAACAAGAAGGCCACCATGGACCCTTCACATTGTATATTCCAAAGTGCATGGATGTGTGTTGAATAAGGGGTGTGTTGTCCCTGGTATATGTCTTACTAGATGGAGATATATCTGTAACTGACAACACGTATCAGTGAAATTATAAAATCAAAAAGAAAATCCAAGAATACTCTATGCATTCTTTAAGCATTGAGTAGGTGGAAAATGACATGGTTGAACATATATATTAAATGAAAAATGAAGAACAACTGCGTATATAGACTGAGTAGGAAAGATAACTGGGAAAAGAGCGTTAAAAACCAAACAGGAGTAAACTTCAATGAACCTGTGAAGATAAGAAACAAAAAAAGCAATCTTCTGCTTTGCCAATAGATAAAGGTTTATAACTAGCATGCCCTTCTAGTGATGACATATGGCCCAGTATCATGGCCTGTCTTTCGGTTAAATGAAACAAAACCACATGCCCATGTTGAGAATTATGAAGAGTGCAATGACTGGAATTATTTGGACTGAGCAAACAACTAGATAACAGGCATACCTGGGAAAATCAGAAGAAACAAATGTCAACGTGCAGAACATATTGCCATAAAAAGTGCCGTAATGAGATGATCTCAGTATGGGCACCTAAAATAGAAAATGAATCAGGAGTATCTAAACAACCACTGCAATGAGATAAAGAAATGGGGTTTGTGAATTGAACCTGGAAAAGAGTGAGAGTAGGCATGACTGAGCTAGACATTCATCTAAAGGCAGTCTGACTGAAACTTTTCCTTGCTGTTATGGCACAAACTGTGTAGACCCTATTTTCCTCCTCTGTAGTTAAACGCCTGCAGTTATCATTTGCATCCACGTGTATGAAAAATATTTCGATAAGATACAAATGCATCATCTGTGCTAAATATTTACATATGCGGATATGGCAAATTGTACAGTTACATCTACACAGCTCCAAACTCTTCTAGCTGCCTGTCTGCAGATATTATGGATACAGCAGGGCCAATATATCTGATCACTGTTAAAAGTGGTGTCACTTCACACCAATTTGATAGATATCAAATCGAGCTCTACTGGCTTTTCTTCCTCTTATTAAAGATTAGTAGTGCAGACATTTTTATAACTAAATAATAATTTATTGCCCTAATGGTAGTTCACTTTTAATAGTCCTACTCAAAGTCTTCTACTTTCAGAAAATCTGAATTTCAGATATATCCTTATGATAAATATAATGAATACCTCTCAGAAAAATAGGCTTTCAATGTGGAGTAAGCATTTAAGCACAATCAATTAACACAACACTTGCTGTCCTAAAATAAACAAATAATTTCAAAGCTGACTACTACTGCATATGTTGTTTTAGATAAGGAAATTGAGGCAAGAAATCGAAACACTTTTCAAAGACTGCTTAGCACATTAGTGGCTGAGCAGGGATCAGATCTTTCTTGACTCATCTGCATGTACCTGAGTATCTGGAATATAATATATTATTGTCAGCTTGAAACAGTCCGGTTTTTATTATTTTGCAGGGCTGTTTATTAATTCTTTGACTAGAATTGACATCTGATTAAATATTTTATTCTGCCTTTGTAGTCTCTTCATATACAAAGCGTGACTTTCTGCCCTGCTAAGTGAGGATTTACTGGGCTAGATGTTGATTCAGTAGGTTGCAAGTGGAGTGGTTGCCCCCTGAGGGTCATATTAAAGCTTGAGGGGAGCTTTTTGAGCAACATAGCATCTTCAAGACAATATATCAAGCTGATAGATACATGGCTCTTCTGTTGAGAAATTCGCAGTAGAATTATTGCTGGTTGCCAGTTATTACTTGGGTAGTAGGGAGTCTCTCGGGAATATGGATTGGATAAAAAGGGTTAAGCTGAGGGAAATGTTACACTGAAGACCTTGGTGATCAGGAGTGTTTGAAATAGTCAAAGGATGTTTTGTGTGCAATTTAGAATGACCATTTTTTGGGGGAAGTGCTCTGTAGTTTTAACGATCAAAGCGTGATTAGTTTAATAGAGTACCTTTCTCATTATGACTCAGCAGAGACTTGACAATTTATTTGTTGTACCCTCTTGCCCCCCTGCCCTATTCCTTTGGAAGTGCAGAGCTGAGGACACTCGCTAGTGCATAGCTGAGGACATTCTCTGCGAGCTACAGGAAGTCTTTCAGATTAAATAAATTTGCTGTGTATTCTAACACGTTGGGTTGAAAGTAGTGGGCTTGGCTTGTTCTACAGGTCAGTTGACTTTCACAGAAGAGATTTGTCCAAATTTTCTGCTCTTCCCTATGCTGTGCTTTTGTTGGTAGAAGAGATTTGAACATTTAGCTGAGATTACCTACGCCATTAAAATAACATCCGCACTGTGAATTGTTATTGACATTTAGACAGCTACATCTTTGTTTTTTGATGAACATTCCTGTATCGCTATAATAACCACCACTATACATACATAAAGCTTAATCGGAGCTTTTACTTTGTAGATCTCAGAGAGCTTTACAAAGAAGGATAAGTATTATTATCTCCATTTAACAGATTGAGAAATGAAAGACAAAGGTGAAGTGATGTGTCCTGACAGAACTGGAAATAAATTTAACACTTTTGCCTCCTCAGTGAGTTGCTCACACTATCTCCTCAATAACAACGTGAACTTTGGCTTCCTGGCCAAATTACAGCTCAGCTAATTAGATTCATTTTTAGATATAGCTTTTTTTGCTGTGTAGAATTTCTGTGTGCACTTAAACAACTGGTACATTTTAAGCTACAGACAGGTAGCTTAGGTAAATGAGGTAGTACCCTGCTTTGAAAGGGATATTGAGTCTTTCTGTTAGTGTGAGCTTGTGAAAATACTTTAAAACCCTCTAATAAAAGTTTTTACATTAATTGCGCCATCTTTCTCGTGCTGGCTGAATTTGCCTGCTAACAACTTCAGGAGTCACGTTATAAAGGGACGCCAAAATAATGCATGATTATCTGCAAATACTGTACTTTACATCCACAAGATTTAAACCCCCTTATTGCACAACTTAACGCCATTAGTTATGTTGCTGCTAAACAGAACAACGTTAAGTGAGGTAAATACATGTTCTCCATTTTACTCTGAGAGTGAAATTTAATTCACATACAGAGGCATTTGGTGTGCAGATGTTTGTTTTTGATGGCTCAGCTGGAGGGATGTTGGGGGCTGTTCAAGTTAAATCAGCCATCTTCTTCCCTCTGAGTTGAGGTACTCACAAGCTCTTGATTGGCCTTGAAGGTGTTGGCAAGGGATTTGCAGACCATGAATTACCTTAGCCTCAGACATCTCCTGGATTTGGAAACAGGAAGATTTCCTGTTTACTTGGGATTTACTGGAGCCTTATTGCCTAGGTCTAGATAACAGCAGCAGGAGGGAGCATCCAAAGGCAGCCAGGCTGGCTCAAGCCCAAAAATTTTATGTTGTCTTTTTCACGGTAATAGAGAGGAGGGGAAGGCAGTGAGGGAAGCTGGAGATCCTGTTCCACTTCATCTTGTCCTGAAAAAAACAAGAGGGTTGCAGGGCTAGGGGCCAATTCTCAGAAGTAAAATACCTGGTAATAATTCAGGTACCCCAGCAGCCAGCTTTTAGTAAATATTTCTTATGAAAACTGGCAGACCTTGAACTTAAGGGAAAGAGAACAAGTCTCTAGATTGGAGCAAGACATGTGCCTTTCTACGTAATACAATTTGGAGCTGGAGCTGAATAATTTTGAATTCCCCAGTCATAAGTATGTATAATTAGAGTAAAAGCGTCAGATGCTAGTTCACATATCTCTCTATGTATATGTCCGTATAAATAAAAACCATTGTATATGACTGATGACTTTTTTTTTTGGAGCCACTGCCATCCTTTCATCTGTTTCGGGGAGAGAATGATTCAGTCAATGTATCACAAAGTCTATTTCTTTCCTTTTAGTAACCACCTCATATACAGGTGGTAAATGAAAATCATAAAACTTACTGTAAAATACTGTTCGCTCATCTTACAACTTACAACTTATGCCTTGAGGCTTACAACTACATCTTAAGTTACAGATCTGTGAGACTGTTTTTTCCAATAGAGAAGAAAGAAAATAACAGCAACAAAAAATTTCTGTTGGAAAGACCAAAGAAAGAAGCAAATGTTAACTGCTCGACCATGAAAAGCAAAACTATTATACAAGAGTTTAAATGACAAAGGCAGTAACTTTCCAGTGTTTTAACTCTCCGGAAAAGAGCTACGGAGCTATGGCTACAGACATGCATTATATATAAAAGTTCCAGATGTGTTTACATACAGAAAGTTTCTTCAACAGATTATTTTCTTCTTATAGAAAAAACAAAGCCATGAACTCACGGGTGCAAATTAGCATAGTCCTTTTTACTGCATGCAGTGAAATTTGCAGCAGTTAAAGGTCATTGGTGGTATCATTACTGACACATTTTGATCTGCAGTTCCTGGACTTCATAAAAATTAATTTCCTTAACAAAACAGTGGGCTAGAGCCTGAGACTTCAGTGAATCTATTTTGATTTCTACCTAAAGACATTTTTTCCCTTAAAATTTCTGCTGTTTTCTCTTTAAATTATTATTAATTTATAAGGGTGAGAAGGTATCTCAATGACAAAAAGTCTGATCAATTTTACTCTTGCTGGGTAACATTTCTGTGAGCATTTCTTGAACTTCCCGGGGTGGCAGGGCTGGGCACAAGGAGAAGTAGACAGTATTTGAACTGGTGATAGAGAATATGTTGCTTCTGAATTACTTTTGGTGTTTAGAGGTTTGCTTTTAGCAAAATGATATTCACATAACTGTATTGGAAAGAAGAAAATGAAGAAATAGCATTGTTCAGTAGTGAAAATGTTAAACTAAATGGACCATGTTAACATTGCTGTGGATCCCGAGGAACAGTTTTTCCAGTATACGGAGCATTTTGTTTCCACCCAGCATATGTTCTCCATGGTTTTCTCTGCTCTAATTCATCCATGTTTTTCGACAGCTCCAGATGGCGTGATGCCTCCAAGGCTTTCATCTGCCACTCCGACCAGTCTTCAGGTTGTCTGGTCTACACCAGTTCGCAACAATGCCCCAGGCGCGCCCAGCTACCGACTCCAGATGCGGCGGAGGCATTCTGCTGGTGACATTTTAGAGTATGCAGACCATAGCAAGGCCACCATCAACTGCTGAGCAAGAAAAGTCCCGTTATCTTGAATATGGCTCACCTTTAGGGTGGCTGGTTTTGTTATAAGACATGTAACGTTTTAGTCTTTCTTTAGGTGCTGGGATGTTTAATGATGTAACTCACTCTGCTTTTCTTTGCAGTTTGCTTTCCAGCCCTACTGCTTCCTTACAACACAGGGTCGGAGATCTTCAGCCATACACTGAGTATGAGATGAGAGTGATTGCCTCCAATGGTTATGGCAATGCTTACAGCAACTGGACTTCAATGACTACAGCAGAGGACAGTAAGCAGTCTGATCTTATTTAATTCTCTTTAGCAGAAAATACAAATAACAGTTCAGCTGCCATTGCACATAATTTCTTTTGGTTATCTAGCTTTCTCAGTTAAATAGCAATAATGTATTTCCCTCCTGAATATTAACTTGCAATAATAACTCCTAAGGGATCAAGTATCTGTTGTCTTAGATTTTCATAAAACATGAATATTTAAATATATGTTTTGTGAAGTAGTATCTTATTTCTTTATATAATACCCCTCCATGCATATGTGTTCATATATGGTTAGTTTAAGATACACTGGTAAGTACAGCTTTGTAAGTGGTATTCCTTTATATTCAGGGACTCAATTCTGATTTCAGTCATATCAGAGAAAATAAGTTGAAGTTAATAGTATATGACAGTTGTCTTATCTCTGTGTTGAGAATACCTAAGCTGTACCACAGCTGAATAGAACTTTTCATTCCCAGTGATCTTTGTTAATTCAAAGTGGTGATCTACTGGTCTGAAATTGAGGTTGTCATTGCCAGTCCCATCACTTTCCTCATTAATAGTTCTATGTTCTGCAGACTCACTCCACATAATTTGTTCAACAGCCCCTTGATTTAACAAACAGGTATCAGCATATAGGTACAGCCATTTAGTTGGCAGGGCAAGATTTTGCACCTGATACAATATGTAAGCAGAAACATATGACAAAACTTGAGCTTGTTGTACATAATACATATGCAAAATACATAATTTCCAGCTTTTTTTAAGAAACTGAGCTATTAGTTTTCTCTTACAATGTAGCAGGATATCTAATAGCACTTTTTTTTGAAAAATCTGTTGTTTTCAAATATATTCTTTGCCTTTTTTTTTTTGATCAGTAATGGATGACCCCATTTTACCAAATTTTAGAGAAATTAAGTATTTTCTAAAGAGATTTTTCCTGTTATGTCTTGTTTAATAAGAAAGTAAGTCATTCTGAGCAGGAAAAGGGGGGAGGGAGGTTGGGGGTGTTTCATTACTGGTTTTATTGCTATGTTGCTTTCTCTGCCTTCACACCAAAGTGCCTTGTGGTCTTACTCTATTTTACACTGATATGAGATCTGCCTTTCAGATCATAAATTTAACTTGATGCTCATACGCAATTGTTGTAGCAAACATTCAGTGCTGGTGACGCAACTTCATTTTAGCCCCTTCTCTAAATGGATAGCTGTCTATCTTGAGAAAATACTCAGAAGAAAACATGTGTTCCCACAATTGTAAAACGTTTTTCTTTGAACCTGAGCAAATAATTTGCAACAGAAATTTATCTGATAAATCCATTTAAGCTGCAAAGGTGTAAATGCTTCTATGAATACATTACCTATAAGTAATTACCTAATAAAAGTAAGTTCTGAACTTGGTACTAGAGATGTGTTACCTACCTGTGGAGGTCTTCGTTGAGATTCAATTCCTTCCTTGTAATTGTTTGTTATCAAAAGTGGATAAAATATTATTAAACTTGTCTACATTCATGGTCTAAATGCAACCAGTCTCCTATGACTATTTTGTTCAAATTGCAATGATTATTTAGCTCTGGTCAGATAGTTCACATAGTGTTGTTTCTTTTTAGATAGGAGGAGCACAGAAGAGCATTTAAAATGCATCACTTGTTAGTATATGTAAAAATTATTTTATGTGCAAAGTAGTAGGTGTAGAATTTTAAAATTCTCTTTTTGGGAGTTAGGGATAGGGCAGAAGGCCTACACAGGACATGCATTCCTATATAGTCTTCTTGAACATATATGTAGAAGTTACCTGCTGCATAGAACTTGGATGGTCTTTGTGCGCTAGCATGAAATGCTACCCTCTGCAAAACCTGGCTGCAAAAATGTCTTAAGTTAGTATGAAAGGTAGATGTTGCCAAAGGAAACTTAAGAGCAAGAAAGGAAAAATATAATGCCTCTGCCAGTGTTTACGCAATTAAAATATTTTGAGATTAACAAAGAGCTCGCCTCTTCGGCTATGATGCTGCATCTTGTTCCTTAGCTTAAAACAAACTTCTGCAGTTCAGTTATAAACTCCATGTCTCCAAGGGGAAAATTCTTTTCCTTAAAATGTCCTATTCCATTTTCATTGATACTGCTAAAGAATACATGCTGATGTGTCCCCAGTATCCAACAACCCTTGTAATTTACAAAAAAACCCCCAACTTTCAGTGGTGACAAAGGACTTTGGTTTTGGTGTCATTGTGGAGGGCTGCCATCTGTGAAAGGATATTCAACTCAATTGCTTAAGACTGAATGACTGTCATTGGGTATAAGCAGTATTTCTGTCAAGGTTTCAATATGTTTCTTATAAAACTGCCTATACTGACAGCTTGTTGCAGAAGTACACTTAATTCCTGGCCCTGCTAACCAAGACTTTGACTTTTTAAAGTACAATTTGACAGTAGAAATTTCCCATATCTCTTACTCTGTTAAAATATATGTGTGTACACATGTTCTTATTGAATTTTATGCAGTGAATATACATCTTTTTTGTTTCACCAAAGCATAAAATATCTGTAGGAATAAAATATACGTGTGTGTGTGTGTTTATGTGCACATACACCTGATAGCAATAGATGTAAATCAACACATCCACTTCTAAAGTCAATAGAGTTCTACTAATACAAGCTGATGATTTCACAATATATCTGCATGTTATATTTTATTTATGATAAATATTTAGTAAACTAGGAGGATATTAGGAATGATTAAGGAAAAATTAGCAAATGCTTCCATAAAAATCTGTTGTATCTGATAATAAAATATCTTAATATACAGATTAGTAGGTTTGGGGTATTTTTTAATGCAAGAAAAAATGCTGTAAATAATTTTCAAATACTTCCATTTACATGAGTGTGAAACTAGTAACTGATTCCATGCATTTTTTAAAGTCTAACCTGCCTGTGCCAGATAACAATAATGTACATATCCTATGAATATTTTAAAACCTGCTAAATGTGTTAATAAAAGATGTTTGTTCCAGTGATCTTGGTCAGTATAGCGTCAGACTATTTACTGCCAGACAAATAGAAACAGTTGATGAATTTTCTGGATTAGATCTTGCTTTCAGTAACTTGAATGGAAATTTAAGATAACTCTCTTGCAATCAATGTAATCACCACTGAACTGAGAGGTCAGTAGGTACCATTGAACTGAGAGCAGAATTTCATGCACTGCATTCAGAAATAAAATGAAATTTTCTAGATATAAGAAAGAACATATCAGTTAAGTTTTCCCTTTTGTTATGGCAAGTGTTTGAGCTATCTGAGAAGGAAGCTGTGAAGGAGTTGGTTGTAGTTACCTGAAGCTGGCCCAATGGCAGCTGCTGCATCCTTATGGTGTAGCTTTGTGATTCGCAACATTATATTGGCTGGTAGCAATCCACACGGTGTAATCTTTGATCAGGGGGATAGTTCCCAAATGAGAAAGGTGCTTCTTCTAGTGCTTGAGAAAATCCATCTTGATTTGGACAAGTTGTAAGCTAGCAAAATTGCGACTTTAGAGAGAAGCTTCCTGTTCCTTTCTTTTCTTTCGAATGTCCCAGAAACTGTCTGCAGTCCAATGAGTTGCATACAGCAGGACATCTCAGTCACCAGCATGTTCTCTATATTGGCTACATTTCAGTCACGTGGGTCAGCATATGATTCATAAGTGCCTGGCTTGCACTAGTTGAGAGAGAAGGTTTTGCGAGTTGCCTATCAGGCAGTCCAATTTTTTATTTTGTAGTCCTTACATAAGTGACTGCAAGTCCATTTCTTTTATGTATAAAGAATTTATAGGCCAGTCCAATGTTTATTCACAATAAGTAATGTCAAAAGTACACAGGAGTCACTTAAGATCATTACGTATGGAAGTTGAGGGGGGAAAAAAACCAATTAGAAAAAAAAAGAGCTCCTGCAATGCATCAGCTGAGCTATTTCTTGACAAAACAGGGAAGCGCTATTCCTATCACATAGAGTGCTACGGTGTGCTCCACTGGTATGCTTACCACAAAGCTTTGGTTCCAGGGTGAGGAGGCCTATTCTCTTAAAGCTTCCTTATGTAGACAATAGAGAGAGGCGATGCAGGACAAGAGGGTAGATGATGCAGTTCTCAGCTTTTGGAAGTGCTTGCTTTCTCTGCTGGTTATATTTGTTGTCTGAGAGGACAAGTATCCTACTTTAGCTATGTAAGTTAGGTCCATATAATTTAGGCATATAAACTAATCCATAGCTGATGTGAAAGAGGTCGCCTGTGCTCAAGAAAGATAAATGGAAACTGAAGCAAGAGAAGACAAAACCTGGTGAGGTGATAAAGGCAAGAGAAAGTCACGTGAAATATTGAAGTGTTTCTGAAGTAGTATCATGGCAGGTCTGATACGATGATCGTATGATAAATAGTACAAACTGCCCATGTATGCCTATAGATTAGGAATTAGAAGAAGTTTCTTAACTGGTAGGCTGAGGTTCTGGAACCAATGTGCTTTTGGAGCAGTAGAGGGCAAGAAGTCTGAATATTCTGAAGACGGCTCTTAATACATATTTGAAGGGGTTCATATGGACTCCATGTCATTGCATGAATAGCTTAATGACTTTTGAGTTCTGCGACCTGATGTGATAAAAGATTCCTGTGGTCCCTTGTGCCCAGAGCTACACAATTTGGATTTTCTGCTGGATACAGTCGGTAGTATATGAAAGACACCACATTTTGTTAATATGCATAATTTCATTGTCCATGTTCCTGAAAAGAGTAAATGATTCAAGAATAAAAGGCACAGAATTTCTATTCTGCTTAGTGAGAGAGTTCCAGCAAATCAGGTATTTCTCATTAGCTTTAAAGGGCAGTAGTCCAGGTCCATGTCTCAGTATATTAATGAAAGTATAGATTCCCCCGAAATACATCCATGAGAGTATAGCTCCTTGCTCCCCCAGTCTGTAGAATAAGTAAACAAATGCGTGGTTCTAGTCAGGGAATTAAAAAAGATTAATGACAATTTTGTGCCTTCATTTTAAGTCGAGTCTGAACTTTTGAAGCAGATGAACAAAATAGCCTGCCATAAAAGATAATTTCATTTGCCAAAATGAAACTACCTTCCAGTATTAATACTGTAATGAAATGGTTTGAAATATGAACTAAGAATCTTAAGGAAAAAGATGCCTACTGTTCCCATGTTCAGTAGTTACTTCTATAAACAATTACATCCATGTAAAAGGCTTTATGGTTTTATTTTCATTATTGTCAGGCTGAGCTGTGTAGCTGTCACTTTGCAGTCTTCCCTCCAGTGACAACCACATTGACAACATGTTATACTCCACATTGATTTTACAGTTAAGGAGCTGATTGTGATATATAGGGATTTTAAGAATTCAGCTGAGAGGCTGACTTTTGCCTTTTATCATTCCATTAAAATTTTATAACCATCTTTTTCATGTCATTTCATCCATGAATTCTTACTTTAGAAAGTGATAGCTACTGCTGTGAGCATAACTTTTCTCATGTTCAGAGCTTTTTATTGTATTAGCAAACTATCCCAATTATAGTTAATACTCATGTTTTACATAATTGTGGTGACCCTTTCAACCAAGCAGTATCGTGCTAGTTGATTTGTATATAGAATTAGATGATTCTGCTTGCCATTTAAAAAGAAGCTACACCGAATGAGTGTTGGGGACCAGGATTTAATGCTTTCCCATCCAGTGGGGCCAATTAAGCATCTCTCAAACGTCTTGTTTGAACTCAGAGAGTCTTAAAAGTCTCTCTTTTAAAAGGGCAGTAGGGAATGTGTGGGTAGGTATGCTAGCTACCAAAATATGCTTTTTTGAGGGGAGGGGGAGGGACTAGGGGGACCCAAAGTTTAAGTTTGACAGCTCCTCCCATACATTACAGATCGTCCTTAAGGAATATGTCTAAATGCTGGGGGGGTTGAAGCACAGGTTCAACTAATTACCATGAATGTTTCACCTGTAATGCCAGCAACTTATGCAGTAGGAATAAAAAGGCTTCTCCGTTCCCTCACAACAAACTGCTTGATTGT
>NC_059473.1:24668920-24683920 GCF_018139145.2 Gymnogyps californianus
CAAACAGTGAAGATTTATTGGACTGATGTGCCTAATGGTAGTAGAGCTGCAGAAAGCCGTAGCAAAATTGTCAAGTCATTTCTTGTATGTGGCAGTGATTTCTTGTCAAATTTCAGCAATAGGTAACAGCAACCTCATTTTAGTGAACTACCAAAATCTGGGTGGACGTTAGAAGTAATGCAAGTGCTTCTTGGAGCAGATTTTTAAGCACTCCTCAGAGATCGGATCGAAAGCCTCTGAATCACACGCAAGGCAACCATAAAGCTATTCACCTTGTCTGGGGGGCCAGAGGGAGAGGATTAGACATTAATTTTCAGTACAGGGTCCCATGTTTAGAAGTACCAAGACCAACGCAACCATTCTAATATTGTAACAGCGTCAGACAACTGCTTGGCTGTAGTGCACAAATCTGAAGATCCTTCAGACAGGGACAGCTGGGCTAAGCTCGAAACCTTTTCTCATACGATGTCTAATCTGCGTTAAACTTCAGCTCCATTTATACGATTAGGCTGGCCAGAGCGTACCTACAGACTTCGCCTGTGGTATTGTGCTGGAGTCTGATAGTGTGTTGTATTACTAATGTTCCAAGAGTAAACACACTTGTAGGAAACAGCTATAGTTCAAGGCTGCACTTTAAAAAAATAAATGTTTCATCAGTCTTAGCAAAGGAACAAATGGCAATAACACTCTGTATCATATTTTACAAAGCTTCAAAAGAACAATGTCCCGTTGAGTGAAATTCAGTAGCATTCTGTAAACATTAATTTAAGGAAATCAATAGGCTCTGTGAGCTAAAGCCATATTGCAAGATAAACTGGCTGGAGTGCTACTTTGTCAAACAGATTTTAGTTTTCTCGGCTAGATAAAGACGGTTTCAAAATGGGGTAACGTGTTGCAACCAAGGTTTGAAAACTATGTGGCCTTCAAACAGTCTGCTTGTTCCTACTACAAAGCTGGATAAACATACTTTAAAAATGATAAGATTGGGCCAGGATTGATTTTACTTTCAAATTTTATATAAAGTAGAATTCTTGGTGAGTGTGTGTTAGGATTTTTTTGATCCTAATTATGAGCAGAAATAAACAAGTGCAGCACAGACAGCTCAAGATGTCAGGCTGCCAGGAGAGGTTAAATTATCTAGAGGCGGCTTTTTTTTTTTTTTTTTTTTTTTTTTTTTGCAATTGCAGGACTTTATGGATTTAAAAAATCTTTATTCATGTTGACCTGATGGGCAACAAGTCACCTTGCCAAATAGGAAAGCCAAAATCTCTAGTGGACTTAGGATCAGAGGTCTTCAGCTGGTGAAGGCTGCTCATGTTGCAGAGCGCAAGGTCGTGGTAATGGGAGGTAAACAGGTTGGAGGGGGTGAGAGGGGGAAGTTCAGATCACTCTTCTAGTTGGATGATCTAGACAGTGACTATAGAGAGGGACTCCGCAGGGAGCCTCTTAACCCAAGGATAAGGCATAAACAGCACCTATTAGGCAAGTGATGGAGAACCTCTCCAGGATGATGAGCGAGTCCACAATCAGGGGAGCAATCTCACCATGGGCAGCTCCAGATCAGACAGCTTTAATGTGTATGCACAGCGGTCCACACCAGCACAGGTACAGCAACAGCAGAAGAGATTCAGGGGAAATATTTCTGCTGAGAAAACCTCATACAACTCACGAATCAGATGTGCACAGGCACCCTCCACCCCCAAAGTCAGAGTAAGGTGAGCTTTGGGGGTACGATGCAACCTTCTTAAAGGAGATGCTTGAGAAACTCCACGTGCATCATCCACACGTAGCCCTGAGACCCTTCCTCACATGAGGAAGATTCAAGCCTGTAGGCTTTTGGGGCAAGCTGGTACCTAAATGTGTATTCTCATATCCGCAGCCTGTAATGTAGGAAACCTACTGAGGACAAGCCCTTCCCGGTCCCTCCCTACCTGTAAGACACTGCATCAGAGCAATGCTGGGGTCAAGCCAGCAGTAACGCAGCGAGACATCACTACTTCTGAGGCCAGTTCTCCGTGGGCTTGCGGGGAGGCTGGTGACACTGGGACCAGCTCCCTCCTCGCATGCATCCCACCGAGCCAGGGACCCCCCTGCTTTAACAAAGCGCTACAAGGCAGCCCACCTATCCACCTGGCCCTCCGCAGACTAGGGACTTGCGCAATTAGCAGCTGCAGGCACAGATCTGCCGCCGTTTCCAGGATAACGCTGCCCTGAGCAGCGCTGCCCTGAGCAGCACTGCCCTACCGTCGGTTTTCCTGCGCTCACAAGGGCAGCATCTGCAATACCTTGCTGGTGTCCTGGCTCCTGCCACGTTTATCCAGACCGTCACCTCCCCTCACGCACATACTCTTTTCCCCGAGCGCAGTGAGCTGCTGCGTGGGACCATCTCAGCGCTGCGAGTTGGTGTGGCAGCATATCAAGCAGGAGGCTTTGGCTTCTACACAGGAATTGGAGGCAGGTTTTGGAGTAAGTTGCTACACTTTTTGGCGTGAAAGCCACGGCAGCATATGGCCCAATGTTCTCAGTTTAAGTCTGACACTTAACATTATTTAACAGTTTCTGTGTTAGGTGCTTTATAAGGTAAAGGAAATTAACAATTTTCAGCTAATTAGATCACTCAATTGGCTGAACATCCTGGACACCTCTTAGAAAAAAACAGGTTGGCTTAGGCGATGGAAAGGCTAATGCCTCTTCCATTATCACTTATGAGGAGAGGGAAATAGTTGGAAAGCATGCTTTTATTTTAAAAACACAAATAAAAAATACCTCAATTATTGGACACTCCAGTAAACACACTTTTCTCCCAACCACCACCTTTCTAGAGAGCAGGACATCAGTTTGCCTACTGCTACATGTGTCCCAATCCCCCTGGCTACAGCAGCAGCTCTCTGGTGCCACCACAGTCTGCATTTATTGTCTTCAAGTTTCCTCTCACAACTCCTGCAGTACAAATCTGTTAAGAAACAGATTTTTTGGAAATAGAAAAAGATGGAAAAGAAATTGGGTGGCCGTTCAGGACGGTCTGCTCTCCCACTGTGGCACACAAAGAGAAGCCCACTATTTTGGGACAGCACTAACAACACAGCGCTGAGCCTGGCATTTGGGAAGGGAAAAGCATTAGCCTGAGTCTGGCTCAAAAGAGAAAAATTAGGAGAACAACAGAGGTTTCTTACTGCATTTACTGTTACACTGTACCTTTTTTACTCTTTGTAAAAAGCTGGAAAACACATGCCCCTCAAATGATTTAAGAACGTATTTTATAAGTGCTTGTTTGAAATGAAGCTGAGATCCCTTATCCCTTGAGTAGAGTTTGGGGCACTGGTAATCTGCTGCTGGCTTACTGTTATCTCCTCCACCAAGCTCACAAAGAGGAGAGAGAATGGGCATGGCTCTTACAAGGAAAAAACTGACAGTGGGGCTGCTGAGATGCCTGATAATATCGGGGAAGTGAAAGTGGTAATGCAGTGAAAATGGATACTGCATGATACATTAGATTTAATCACTTGCATTTCAATTAAGCTTTTCCACAAATAAAGATTGGGAAGTACTCTGCAGGCTCCCTGCGCGGCTGGAGCGCCAAGCGCCGTTGGTGCTGCGTGCCCCGGCTGGACGCACACAACAGCGCTTCCGCAGCTCGCTCAGGCTGAAAGCCCCTTTCTGCCTCCCGGGGTCCTCCCTGTTAGGACCCATCTTCCCATTTCGCAGTACGCAAGAGGCGTCCCACACACGTCAGCACCCCCAGAGGATCTCTGGCCTGGGACTGCTGTGCCCGAGGTTCGGGGGATGAGCCTATCCATCACGGAAACACAGCTACTCTCTCGTGCAAACACAATGGCCTTAACATGCTAGTTTTTAAGCGCAAAAGTTGGTAAGACTTGCGAGTGGAGTGGGCTAAAACAAAATAAAAATACTTTCCATTTACAATTTATTTAGACTTTTTGCACCTTGAAATTCAGTTCTCCCCTTTCCTCATCCTCAAAAATCATCGACAGCATTTTAATGGGGAGATGATTATCAAATTTCCTTTTCTGCCTTACTGATGAATTAGAACTGCATGAGATGTAGAGGTTTCTAATGGAAACTCTGATTGCCCTTAACTTACTGCATTGCCAATGGCACTGCCGCAGAATGGAAAAATCACTAAGGCTCCTATGGCTTATGATAGTTGGGGGTTTAGTATGTGTTGGGAAATGTAAGAAAGAATCACGGGAAGGGTTACTGTCACACCCCAGAAGCTGTCTCATTCAAAAACTGAAGGAGAAATAAAACTCACACACACAAGAATAGTCTAACTTTAACTCGGTCCCACTGTGGTGAGATGCAATCTGCTACAAGAGGCTGCCTACAATGCCAAGCGGCATATTACATACCCTGCTGCCAAATTCTGGCAGGTACCACATACAGGCGCCCACAAAAAACCTGTCCAGAAAAGTGAGTACAGGGGTGACCACCCAATTCTGGCTCTGTTGCTGGAACAGCAGAGAGGTTATTGCATACTCTCCTGGACACATCAGCTAGATGGGAATGTGATGTGTTACTCAGAAGGACCAGGAGACACAGCCTGGACTGTGATGAGCAGGTATGTCTCTCACCAGCAGTAAGTCCTCTGCTTTCATGGTGTATTTCCATGCATAAAAGAGCTGGGCAGGCAGAAACTGCTGGTTGGACCGTGGATATAGAAGAAAACTGGTTCACAGAGCTTGTAGTGTGCAGGGATTTTTTTATGTTCAGCAGAATTTGGCCCCGTGGATGAACCATTAACACTGTAGCAGAAGTGATAATTAAAGGCTTATACATCTGGAATACATCTTATATATATAAAAATGCCGTAACAGTTAGTAAACATCTGTAATTGGTGTTGCTTGCTCTTGCACACTCTTCCCATCTCTCTGCGTTGCAGTCACCTTTGTCTTCTGTGTCTGGCCTTGAAAAGCTCCAACTGTGCCCTCTCCCTCCTCATTTTGCCTGTGTTGAGGTGGGGGGAGTGAGGAGGGAGGTAGGGGAGAGGGATGGGAAGCAGGTGGTGTTTAATCAGTCTGGCAGGGAAATAGGCAGTCACCGGGGTCCTTTTGGGGGTGTCAGGAAGGTGGTAAGCATGCCCTCTGGCAGCAGGGTACCTCCTTTCTTCTTTCCCATGGCAGCGGGTAGGGGCAGGGGAAGGGAATTGTGCATGGTTATGGGTGAGGGGTGTTGCAAATGAAGCTGGCTCCACCAGCCCAGGCTCCCCCCGATTAACTCTGATGAACCTCCTCCCAACGTAACCATGCTTTTATGGGCATCCAGAGCCCATCGTGATGGGATAAACTGCTCTATCTATTCCACCCTGAGCCACGCGGCTGGCCAAACTGGGCTACAAACACCCCGTTACAAGCTTCAGTGCAGGACCTGCCAGGGACCAGTGAGCCTCGCAAGCCTGTGAGGTCAGAAGACGAAGTCTTACATCCTAATGGACTGAGCTCCCTCTCATTTGACTCCTCTTTATCCCTTGCGGAAGGAAACGGTGCAACTCCAGACGGCGCTGGATTAGATAACCTCAAGGCTGGGCCTCATCTGATGGAGCCAGCCCTCTCCGCAATTGCATGAGATAAGCCACTTCGGCTTCCCCCTGAACGTTGATACTCAGCAGTTAAAGGGCTTTTATTTGCAACGTTGATTTCCCCTCTCTCCTCTAAAAACTTTCTGTAGTTGTAGACTACTGCTTTAAATGCATTTATGTGTCTACGCCACCGTTCTCCCCTCAGTCCCAATCAATGCAGCAGCCTTTCTGCTTAGCAACAGAGATCATGCCACCCTGGTCTGCTGCTCTCTACAAAGCCTCTCCATTAACTACAGAAACAAGTTCAAGGCCACATCTTTGAGCACTCTGGACCACCACCTGGACACGGCTTCTTCTGACAGCACATTTCCACAAGAGCCTTGAAACCGCCCCCCCGCAGAGGGCAGTTCACGAGTCCCTCCGGTGGCACACAAAACAAGGCAGAGCCTGGCTGCGTAACTTCCCCCTCTGCAGATAAGAAAGATGAACCTTGCCCCTTCCAGATCTACAGGGAGAAATCATCTCCAATACGTTGATTACCTTCGGCCAGCCCTTCTGGCTGTCCCTCTCTCTCTCGCCCACCCACACTCGCATGTCAGGAAGATGCCAGGCTTCTTCTCTGCACTACGAAATTCAGCTATACTCTAGTACTGCAGGTGATGGGCTCTGTGTTAACTACAGAAAGTGATCCAGTCCTCTGAAGACTCCCTCCCTCTCGGACCAAACAGTATTTCTTAACTTCACTTCTTGTGTTATTAATGTCACTTCAGTAGGATACTGAACTGTGGCTACTTCACCTCCCAGGTTCTCTCTCTCTCACGCAGGTGAAGGACACACAGTCCTCACGGACCCCTGCAATATTCTGCTGTTACTTCCTCACAGCCTCAGTATTTCACCCTTACAGATTTAAGTATCTTTGAAAACAGCGTCCCCATTGTGCTCCACACCAATGTTGGAAGATCTCTCCACAAGCAAATCTGCGCTGCCACTGCTCTCTCAGCCCAGGGATACCTGCTTTGAGAAAGGGCAGGACCACAGAGAGCTGGCCCAGAAACCAGCACAGATCACAATGCTGCTAAACCTCTCGCACGGTTTCCAAAGGTTATGACAGTTTGCTAATTCACATTATGACAGCCTGACTCTCGTCCATTTTAAAACACTTTGAAGATATCAAGCAAACAGTGTTCTGCGTGAAGGTGACCTATTCAAAGTCCTACAGGATGGGCAATCCTATCTGTAAGACTTCTGTTAAAGTCAGTCACGCAGCCCTGACCCCGCACTGTGAGACGGTATCGGCTGGGACCTCCTCTTTTGGCAAGCGCGCCTTACAAAAATAAAAAAAAAGCTCCCCTCCACCTCACATCCATAAACATGATGGCTCTGTGACTCCAAATCCAGGTCTGCATTTAATTTTTAGTTTTAAAATAAACAAATGAAACTTTTTTCCAATTAACATTTAACATATATTCACACACTTGACTGTACAGTAACACAACAAAAGACAGCTCTTCAGCTGGTACAGATTAATTAGCTGCAATGACTGCTGGAGCTGATTTACACCAGAAACTGAGAATCCAGCCCAGAATTTAGTTCAGTGTCATGGAGAAAAAGCATGGGGTGGGTGGGATGCAGAGGGAAAAATCTTACAAAGCTAGTAAGCTAACCCACTTCTTCACATCTCTCTGGTACAACATTTATATAGAACAGCTTAGATAAAGTTTAGAAGATCAAACATTTTCCTCAATTTTCACAGTACAAAATGTTCTATGTCCTTTTAATGTGACACGTTAAAACAGGATATAAGAAATTTCAGCCGATCAGGTCTCGTGAACACCCTCCTCCTTCACTAGACAGTGCTGCTTCTCCAAAAGTTCTGAGTGAGAAATTTAGCTATGTCATCTAAAAGAAATTAAGAAAGTCTGGAAGAAACATGTGCAACTTGCATGTTACACATTACCACAACTAGGATTTATTAAATGGTAAGAGAAATCACTGGTTTCTTGTCCTTTTCTTTTTTTTTCCTCTTTTTTTTTTTTGCAAACACCAAGTTTTAAAATTGAACTGCCTAGACTAATGAACTCTTTCTATATGCAGCATGAATGAAAAAGCATTTCAGCTTGTAAGGGATAAGACTTTACATGAGTGAGGGACAACATGGGTTAAAATTCACCTTGCTTCTCACTCCTCATCTATGATGGGTTTTTGGAGAACGACGGACATCTGGAAATCAGTTTTACATGGAAAAATAGAAAACAGGGAAGAACTAGGAAGATGAATAAAGGCTCATCACAGACACAAAAGACCAGAGCAAAAAGAAGCTTGGATTTGGGTATTCTTGTCTGGCAAGGAGGCAGGCAGTAAGGCTAATGAAGCATTTGCGATATGGGACGTATGCCAGCGTAACAAAGAAGATGTGCATCAGCTCTGCAGATGTGCCAAAGCCCCCAGAGCAAAATAATGACATAATCACCATCAGTGTCACAGACCAGACTGTACACAAGGTGACATGGGAGAGAATAAATAAGAGTCTTTAGAGGCCTGTAGTACACACACGGGAAGGAATAGCCATTCCTCACAACTGCCACAAGAGAGTGGCGAGATGTTGGGTATAATGTGTGCAGCTAGCAAAAGAAATCTTGAATTGTGCAAGGCTAACGCACTATAAATTGGTGCTTTTCTCAATCTCCAGTTGACGTTTCAATTCCCACTACCCCTTGTTGAATGCAAAATGAAATGGCAGTAGGAGTCGGAAGAGTTTGCCAAGTTTTGTTTGGTTTGGTTTCTTTTTTTTTTTTTTTTTTTTGAAGGGAGTTGTTGTGTTTGAGAAGAGGATGGGGCAATAAGGATGAGTATCGGTAAATAATTGTAAAAGAAAAAACCAAAAACCCCAAAACAAAACACAGCACACCACCATTACATGCACACACGCGCACAGGCACAGAAACCCTGCACCATTCAGCTGGAACAATCCTAGGATTCCCCCAAAGCAAAATTAGAAACAAACGAGGATGGGTTTTGCTTTTTGGGGGGGGGCTTGTGCTTTCTGGTTTACTGCTATCCATGAACTAAACTGGGAAAAATCCCACTAAGATATTTTTCCATGCTAAAAGACAAGATTACTATTTTATTGATCAGTAATAAAACACCGCTTAGGGCAATTTAATACTTAACATGTTATTTGCGGTGGGGAGTAATCTGAAAAGCTCTGAGTAGCCTTAAATCATTTCACAACAGCTCTTCCTGCATAAAAGCAAGTGTTCGCCTCCGTACAGCTGTGTGATTTTGTGGTATATTTTTTTACAGGACTTTTGTCAATTTTTAAAGGGAACATCTGTTTGATAAAGTAGAACAACACTGGTAGTAATCCACAGGCCTAAGTGGGTAAACTGTGAAAGAGCAGGAGATACGCTGAAGGCGCCAACAGGACTCTCGCAGAAGGAACGCTCAAGTACGTAATTGTTTGCAGGATCTGGCCCTACAAGAGGAGCTCAGAAGAACAAAGCACTTGGCTTCACCAGTGTCCCTTTTCATTGCTTCTAATGAAAGATTCATAAGAATAACTTTAATTTTTTATGATCTTTTTTTTGCATTACTGTATTAGCTGCATCTACTTTGTATGCAATTTCTTCTTAAATACAGAAAACTTGTTTCAAAATGCCAGACATAATAACTTAATCAGTACAATAATTCATCTTGATTGTTGTGTGGTCCTTCTTAACAGTAAGGAAGTGAGATGGAGCCCAGAAAATGTTTTATATGATTATTCCTTTTCATTGCAAATGATATATTTGTGAAGAATCCAGGTGAAGGTCCGGAGTGGAGTTCTTTTTTCTTTTTTTTAAGACAAAAAAAAATTATTAAAACCTCCCTAATTTGCTAGTTAAACTGTTCAGTGGAAGAATGATTGTATTTGTCCTTTTTTGCTTCGCCCAATTAATTGGAGCAGTAACATAACGATGGTTAATAAACAGCTCTAATTTGACTGTACTTCTTGCCTATCTACTAACCGCACCATATCTTTGTTGAGCATACCATCAGGGAAAACAAGGAAGCATGTATAGAATTTTGTTCTGTTGTATATGAAGTTTAATAATTACGCCACAGAGGATTCTAAATGAATCGCAGAAGGCACAACAATATTAATAATCTGTTTAGCAAACTCTGGCATCTTTGCACTTTGATGTTAGGAGCAGAGACAGCATGAACTGTGGCAGTTTTTTAAATTGGGTGAGTGTTTGTTTCTGTTACAGCTTATACCAATGTTTTCTTTTATGCTTTTTCTACTGTGCACCTTTCTTCCCTCTAAGAAAAAAAACCAAACCACAAAACAAAACCACAGAACAACCCAACAAACAAGCCTGTGCTTATTTGGGTGCGTTTCGATCAAAGCTAACAGATCAAATTTTTCACTGATTTACCAAAGTTTCATTGCAGCTATTCTTCATAATTACAGCAGCGTTTTGATTTTTTTTCTTCCCTTGAATAGGAGAGAAGGGATTCTGAGAAAGTTTTTAATTAGCTAAATAGGTCTGTGTAATCTAGATGAAATAAACACGCCCGTTTGAAAGGGCTGTTAGAACTTTTCCAGCCATTTAATCCATAGATGGCTGAACACAATGATACCTTCCACAGAAAGCTACAGCCACCACCAGCAGCTGTTAGAAGAGAGCTTGCTCCCTGCTCCTATTGATAACCCTTTGTGGAATGAAGAAAAAGAGCTGAGGGAAGGAGAACTGAATGTCAGACAATAGACATCGCTACACACACTGTCTCTGAACTTTCCTCATCTCTGAAGGACAATTAATTATGAAGGCCTTTGGGGTAGGTCGAAGCAAGGGAAAACCTACTGCTGGCCCAGCACTCCAGCCGCTATCTCTGTGTTTGTTAAATGGTTGTGCCTGTTGGGGAACCAGAGTAGCAGCCACCAAAATAGCCAATAGATCATTTAGGAAAAAAGAGCAAAAGATTTTTTTATGTGTGTCTGTCCTTGTATAATTCTATTCTCACTGTGAAATCATCCATACACAAAACACAAGGACAATTTTTTTTTTTTTTTTTTTTTTTAGAAGAACCACAGGGTAGGTTACAGTCAGAAACGGCCTCTCAGTGGTGTGTTAAAAAGGATGGTCTTTTCACCAAATCATTTCACAGAGGCAAAACAGACAAACACAAAGAGTTGAGACTTTTTCTCCTACATTAAATAGAGTAACTGATAAGGTCAGACATATGATACCTAAAGACATGAATCTGTGAACTCTTGAAGTCAAAGGACTTCTCTGTGCAAAGGAACAATCTTTCAAAGGAAATAGATCATAGAACTCCACTGAATCCCCTTTAAACTTTATGAAGCAGGAGGAGAAAAAGCTCTAAGTAGGGAAGCTTGACAGAAGAGCCTTGAACTATTTTCTGAAGGAAAGATGAGACCCTCCCTAGGCTGCCACAAAACATCTTTTTTTTTCTAAAGGCTCTTCTGAACTTTGATATGTGCCAAGACACCGCTATTGAAAGCTGTATAATTATGTGCTATAGCCACTGTAGAAAATGCTTTGTTCACCACAACAAAGAACAATAAGCAAAGTAAAGTGACATTACACTGTATCTTTTTCTTTAAGAATGTTGAGAAAGGTCACGGTACGTTATAACTAATAAAGCTGTTGAGTAAGGAAGTTTAAAGTTGATCTTGCTGTGCTTAAATGTAACCCAATGACAAAAAGGCAGAGGGAACTAAAATTGTAATGACATTAAAAAATAGATCATATATCAACGTGCCAACTTCATTATACAAACACCTTGAATCCAAAGGACACAAACAGAAAAACCGAGTGTAGTCCTGCAACAGCATTCCTCTCGCAATTCTCTCCCTAATAGCTTCCAACTACAATCTGCAGTTCAACTAGCTGCAAAAACTGATTAATAAGCATTAATTGATACATGCAATGCACGGACCTTCTATTGCAAGCCATGGATTTTGTTACTTGATTAAAAACCGGGTTCATTTCCTGTGCAGTTTCAAGGAAAGCTCTGCTGTTTCACAAGAGAGCCTCTTCGAAATTTAAAAAAAAAACAAAAGGAAAAAGGCCTGAGGGCATCAATTAAATTTCCTGAAACCAAGATTTTTAAGTGAAAAAAAAGTTCCATCTAGACACCTATGTTTCAGTTTTTCTTCAGAGGCATCAGGACCGTTACGTTTGCTATTCTCAAATTGCCAAAGCAGCTTTACTCTCCTTGCTGCAGATCACCAGACAGCGGCCTTCTGACTTCGTCTTTAAGAACGCTGAGAACGATGTTGAAATGCTACAACAATAAAGCCCTTGAAGGAGGAAGTCTACAGCTGAGGGAAAAAATGCGAGGAGTTTAATACTGAAACAAACAACTGTCCCGTTAGGCTGTGCCCACTGCTGGTACCACCAGAAGTGCAGAGACTGCCAGGGCAGAGCAGTTTGTATGGAAAGAGCAGTCTCTGAGACGGAAGTTAGCAAGTTACGGACTTGATTTTCACTTCTCTTGAGGACACTTTGCACTGCTCCAGTTGTGTAAAGGAGTATTAGGGTGGTTATAAATTGCACTTTACAGTGCTTGTGTATTGCAAAACCATTCGTAAGTGGCCTCAGTTTAAATAAGAATCAGGTTTGAAGGCTTTAATTCTCCTTTTGATGAACACCAATTCAGTTCAAGATGAATCCCGCAGATGAAACTGGGGAAGAATACAAGTTCCTAAAATAAGCACGAGTGGCCAGAATTTTTGATAATTTAGGATGTCTTAATTTTTGGATGCAGTGCTGGGCACACTTCATTTTCAGGGACTGGACCGTCAAGGACCTCCTGACAAAGTGGCTCTCATTAACAGATCTCCAGTTGAGCATCCCAAAATGGAATTGGCCTAAAACCATCATCACTTCTGAAAATTTTGGCAGCCAGCATTCCTCTCAGGGGTTCATAGGCTGCTTACGTGACTGGGTTATTACTTAGATTTTATAGGTGGTGTTATTTGAATTGTTTTACATAATCTCATTGATTTTTATGGGACTAACTCAGAGTGTCTTAAGTTAAACATTCTGCTAAGACTTGATTACAACTGGTCTTAATTAGGTTCTTCCCACTAGTATGGTTTTCCCCTGCCAAAAGCAGAGCAAACTTCTTAAAAATGGTTTTCTCCCCCCTCGAAACGATGACACGTGCCGTAACTAGCACTATGAAAAAAGGCAATCATCGCGTCAAGCCCCACTGTACCAAAACTGCATACAGTGTATTTGTGCAAATAACGCAGCTTGGCAGACGTTTCACTATTGTGATCAATCTCAATAACTACGTCTGCAAAATCGGGCGAGTTCCCGTGAAGCAGCAGGCAGGCTGAGCTCAGAAAGATGGCGTGTGCGGGGGCTTGCTTTGGTGCTCATTTGCTCGCTACGCAGAGGAGCGTGGCGAGTGTAAGGAGTAGGCAGGAGGGCATAGAGCGAAATCGCTAGCACAGAGAGACCCTGAGACTTCAGAACTAAGATTGAGTCGTTAAATGCCCACAAGGAAAAGGAACGGGCATCGTGCAGAGAGACGTTAATAAACGGAGAACGACGGTAACTACAAAAAAATGCCAGGGAACAAGGATGATGGAGGAGGAGTGAGAGCCAAAGCAAGGCTAAAATCCAGGTATTGTCCTCAGGCCAATTTCTTTTGCTTGTTGTAAGTACATAAATTGGAAAAAAATAATCTTATTTATGGTTTTTAACCATATTTTTATTTTAACTCAAGCATGGTGTCCCCCTTGTTTGAAATCATCCTGCCACAGTCACAACTGTGAGCTCTGATGATCTGTGTTAGGATGGATTTTGAAAGAGAGTTAAGAAATTTGGGATTTTTATTTGTTTTTCTTTTAATGCATAGCAACAATACCTGACTTTAATTATTGCAGCTGGCATTCAAAAGCCTATGGCAACACCACAGATGAGACAGATATCAAGTGGCACAGCAAGCTGTCCTCTCTTTCTGACCAACTTCGGCATTTGTGCTGAGACACTGACATTTGTGGCTTTCATTCACCAGGACAACCCACCTTCTCCCTCCCTGGAAGAACAGCCCCAGAGCAGAGAAGCATCTTCACCTTCCAGAAAAAAAGTAGTGTGTTTTTTTCCCCCCCTTTCAAAACTCAGTTTCAAATTGCTCTGTGCAGCTCAGCACAGGTTTCTCCAGCTAACCCTACTGCAAGAGAGAGAAATGTGGAACTGGCTACACACATATACACACACGTGTGCACACACAACACAGGCAAAGTTGCATCGCACTGGAGGAGGCGTTGTATGTGTCTCTGGCTCGCAGCCACAAGGTTACAATGGCAAAGCTAAAACCGATAGAACATGTGCTTTGTTAAACATCTTATTTGACTTTGCTACAAGCTGTCAGTTGCAATGTGCAGGGAAGGGAACGCAGTATCACAGATTCCTGAGCAAATCAATGGCACAGCCTGATATGGACCAAATGCACATTTTAGCTTTATCATTTTTTCCTAATAGTCAATTTAGGAGTAGTAAAGTATATGCACGAATTTCACCCAAGAAGAGATAAAGGGGGAGGGTTTAGGAATAGTAGTGTAGGTGATTTAAGAGAGACAGCATATCAGACTAATCAGAAGATCAGCAAAGCATCACTGAAGTATGAGAGGAAGGAACTTCGATGATGCTAAATATGGCAAATGCTCAGTTTGCTAAATCCTTTTGGATCCAATTTCAACATTACAGTACTTGTCATTTTTGCTTTGCAGCTTGTGGGGGAGGGGCCGGGCATTTATCAGGAAAAGTTACATTGGCTACATTAAAAACTGCACCATACAGTTTAATGATCTCATAACTGCTGGATCTTCAGTGCAAAACCAAGATTTAAACCTCTAGGAAATTCTCATTATACTAGATAACACAACAAAGACTGAGTGAAAGAACCTGCAAATCATCGCCATTTATAACATCTCCTTCCCTCCATAACGGGGGAAAAAAAAACCAAGGGGCTCCTTTACTACCAGCTGCTAGACCCTTTGGCTGAGAAGAGGGGACTGCAGTCACTAGCAGTGCTAAACATATCAGATTTATATTTTCTTATCTAGCTGAAAACACCTATATGCTCCCCACAATTCTTGTAAACAGAAATAATCCGTTTACATTAACACTGCAACTAACATTTTGAAAAGGAGTAATAAATGCCTGAAATCATCAAGGATACGAGAACTTTTGAGGGCAAAGAACATTTCAACCTACGTTCTGCAAAGAGAAAAAAGTTGCATTAAAAAGAAAAAAAGCTTGAGGGAATTTAAGCACATTTTGACAGAAAAAAGTTGGTCACACTTATCTCCTTATGTATTTCCTTTTCTTTTCCTGTGTTTAGCTATTATGCTTTGGGATACAGGCAGACCTGCCTCCCGGGGGTGGGAGTCTCCTGTCTTGTGCGTGCATGAGTACCTAACAGGGCCAGAGCCCTCAGGA